>NC_056749.1:826405053-826452553 GCF_019279795.1 Protopterus annectens | reverse complement strand
TTGAAAATAACCACTGGCAACAGTCCAAAAACATTTAAATTCACAAAAGCCTTAGCACCTCAGCTACACATCCTTCAAGATGTCCATTATATGTGTAGTATATTCTACATAGCACTGTGACTTCCAGGTATGTCAGTGACAGACCAGTGGGTTCCACTGACATGCACAACAACTGACACTGCAGTTATCTGCACATGGCCCTGTCATAGAAGGCACTGTACCTATGGAACTACAAAATAACTGCCAGGAGAATGTGCTGGCCAGATCCTGACAGTATTAACCACACATATACATAGCTCATTGACCCCTGCATATTTTGAACAGGGCAGGTAGCATGTTTTCATGTGTATTGGTACATCCCTGCCAATGTGTGCTATGCTGCTATTTCCCTGCAAACATACATGTTACTGCATTTCTGTGGCTATATGTGGGGGGCACACCTGTCAACTGTACACATTTTCACAGACTGTGCTGATATTTGCTTTACATTTTAGTTACACTTATCATATTATTGTACCCTGTCTTGGGGACTAGAGGCATATCAGTAAAGAGCACAGGTCAGATTGTAATGGCATACATTTGAGTTTCAGACTTCTTACTCTTCTTAGCCTTAATGCAACTGCAAGTCTTGCTGTGCTATCACTGTGGGAATCTGTAGGGGGTAATTCAACATTGTTGCCATTTGTATGCCTTTACCAGACATTTCTCTCTGGTTTTCTACAGCTGACTTGCTGTGTGGGTGTGAGGGGTGGGTATAGGACCCCCACCCTGACATCCATGCATGTGACCTATGACCCCCCCAGTTAGGTGTCCCCACATATATACTGCAGTGGGATTTGCCACCTTGGGTACTACTGCATAGTGTGGGGAAGCCAATTTTAGGCAGACATTTCCTGGTGTCCCACATAGCTGTCAGTTGTCTGCTGCTATCCCAGTAGGCCACCCCATTCCCTTGCATGCATGCAGCATAGATATGCTAGCAAAATATTCTAATCCATTCATTTATTGTTAAGAAGACTGACTTACCTTGTGCCTGTGGCAGTTGTGAGGATGGTGCTTGAGAGCCACATATGTTGGATACACACAGTACACTGCCTATACATGGTAAGATACAGGTAATGTAATGTGTGTGTCATCCATTTTACTTTGTGTGAAAGTCAGTGACAGGTGTCACTCCCTGGGGTCCCTACAGTGTCAGTGTGTGTGCTATGTGTTGCCTCTTTGCCAAGGCCTGAGCATACTGGGCAAGCCTCTGTCTGCCTACAGGAGTAGGCTCAGGGATCTCCTCCTCTGAGTCTGTCTGTGCTGTGGGGACCTTGGAAATGGTGTTGGGATGTGTAGCCCTTCCCTGTGTTGTTTCCGTGGGATCATATTGTGTAGCATGGCGCATACTATGAACATGTGTGCACATGTGGCTGGAGAGTCCTGCAAGGCTCACCATATATGTCAAGGCAGTGGAACTGTGACTTGAGCATTCCAAACATGGTCTATAATGATCCTGGTTTGTGCATTTTCCTCATTATGGCATTCTTGTGTGGGTGTTTGTGCATTTCTGATGGCTCATCATCCATGGCTCCAGTGCATAGCCAGCATCCCCCAACAGATGGCCATACGGGATGCCCCCACTGGCAAATGCCTAGTACAGCTGTGAAGAATGCCAGATGTGGGAGTCGTGATAGCTTCCAGGGTTGCCAGCACACACATTCATGATAATGCCCTGGGCATTGCTCACAACCTGGCAGTTGATGGAGAGGAATCCCTTGCAGTTTATGTAGAACCTGCCCTGTTCACTGGGTGGTGCTTTGATGTGGATGTGCGTGCAGTCAATCGCATCCAGTACTTTCGGGTATTCTGCTATATGGTGGAAGAGACACATATTGCTGGTACTCTCCTCACAGGTGTTGGGGAAGTAAATGTGCTCACTGGCATGTGGTAGCATGTCATCCAGGAACTGGTGGAGCACCCTGGATGCAGATGCCTGTGAGACCCCCCCCCATGATGTCCTCAGTAGGTCATTGGAAAGTACCTGTAGCTGGAATTCTTAAGGCCACATATACCTTGGTATCCACTGTGATGGGTTCCCCTCTGTTGGCTCTAGGTCTGAGTTGAGGCTGGCACAGCTCAGTGATTTACTGATGTCTGTCTCTGTCCACCCTGTAGCGCTCTACTATCTCCATATCATGTAGCCCCTGGCAAGTTACCCTGTGTCTGAACACTCTTCTCCTCCTCCTCAGTCTGTGGCGGTTGTCAGCATTATCCTCCTCACCGCCCTCAGCCTCTAGCACATACTGATGGATCAAAGCAATGGCAGCCCCTAACATTTTTCCAGTTAAAATTCTGCCGCATGTGTACAGCAATGCTGCAAAGTTTGTGGGAAAAACCAGACTGTAAGGTGTTTGCATAGTTTATACTGTTGTGCTGCAAATGCTGCCTGAATGATTGGCTGACTATGATGCATTCCACCTGGTAGCTATGCAATTTGTTCTTGATTGCTTTTATTCTGCTATTTTCCTTTTTTCCTTTTTTCCCTTCCCATTTACACCCCTTCTAAGCCCAGAGGTGCACACTGCAAACCCAGTGCGCAAATGTGAACAATCCTGCTATTTCCATTTTTTTTTTGTTTTGTTTTTGACCGGGTGCCCACAGCACAAACCCATTTAGCTAATGTAAACATGAAGAAATGGCCCTCCCTGGATGTGAACATGCTCTTCATTTCATGGAATAAGTCAATACAGCCTCAGACACACACTATTGCTTCGCTGTGCTTAGCTAAGCTTATCTGGGGGACATAGGGCTCCAATGTGCTTATACCATGCATGAGACACACCCTTTGCATGTCTGTTGCTCCTCCTGTTTACATGATCTTGTTATAGCACCTACATGGTTAGGTGCAGTTTGGCACTTAGAATATTTTTGCGCTCCAGTAAATTTCCCCTGATTTGCATACCCCACTGCCTTAGTCCCTAGTTACTGCACTACCCCACAGCCTTTTTCCTTAGCAACCACTGTTCCCTGGTATATTTTTTATTTTGCATGTCATAGACTATAATGGCAAAATGCAGATTTCTCTTAAAATTGAGTTTTCACATTTTTTTGGCACAATCCTGTTTGCGCGCCGCTGCCCTATGCTTAAACGGCCAAGATCGACCAAAAAAAAAACTTTTATTTTTATAAAAATGAAAGACTTTTCTATGCCAATGGCCATATATTTGGCCATTGGCATGCCTAAACATTATAATACAAGCTTTTATTTGAGCTGTCATGCCTCCGTTTTAATTTTTGCAGAAATGTATTCGGCTAGTAGCCGAATACATTTCAGCAACTAACATTATTCTTGCACGAATGCCTGCCTGCTTGCTGAATCAGTACTTCACCTCATTTGCATGGTTTTCACCAGCAAATGAAGTAATTAGCATTATGCAGTGGTGGCCGTGTAGGAATAGTGTAAGCAGGCCCGTGCCCATCAAAATAGTAGTTTACTAGATCACTCAGCGGATAAATTCCTTGGAGGAGCAGCTTCACTGTTCCTGCATGGAAAAATGAGCTTATTGAACCCCGGGAGAATATCTGCAGATTGAAAAATTTGGCTCCTAGAAATGAGCATCACTGGAAAATTTTGCTGAAAAATACAAGTAGCTACTTGCTGTACTCTGGGCTGTGTCACTACTCATTCTTCTAATTTTAAAACAAACATACAAAGACTACTGACCGTCCCTCAGAAATAATAACAATAATAACACACATCAGATTAACTATTGGGAAACTTTGCTACTTATATCTACTAAACTATTTTTTAGAGCTGTAGACTTCTTCAGATCTGAGTTAATGCCAGAGTAACCTTTAATCTTGTATGTGACTTTGGCATTACCATTGATCTGAAGAAGTCTAAAGCTCTTGAATATAGTTCAGTAAATGAAAGCATTATATTTCACTTCAGTGGCTCAATATGTTTTCATTTAGTTTATTTATTCTTCATTTTTATTTTTATTTGTTCGGTGATATAGCCATCTAATGCTTACTGAGTTAGGGGCTATCAGCAATTTCATATTGGTTTTAACCTTTTCCAGAACATTTTCTAATTGCATTATTGATAAAAAAAAAAAAACTTATTGCAAATCACACCAGGCACCATCCCTTTGGAATCACTGGCACCAGCCCTTTGGAATCATGTTCAACATAATAAAAGAGAAAAAAAATAATAGAACATTCTGAGGACAATTCTCTCTGTAAGTGCTTTTTATTTATTTTCCAGGATACAGCAGTGATCTCCACTGGCTCTTATTCACACTCATCTAAGGAGCAGTGTCTGGTTAAGGGACTTGCTCAGAGCCATGCATTTAGGCAATGGAAGCTGAGGGAAGCAAACTTTATACTCTTGGACCACATGAAACAGCTGGTTAACAGCCCCTTCATCCTGTAAGCCAGCTGCCCGACAATTCCATGAATTCCAGTTGCTAAAGGCCACCTTTCACTTGTACTCTCAACCCAAGCCCCTCTGAATAAAATCTTTAGTTGAACAGTCATAGAAATAGCTGACATAACTTTATATATATAAGTATACAAGTTAAACCTTTCCCCACAACAACTTATATGTGTAAATATGTAAGTTAAACCTTTCACCCAGTTACCCCCTCCATATCCATCAACACTTATGCAGGTATCTTCCATACACATATCCCACACTTTTTGCTAACTCTCACATGTAACCCTCTGTTAACCTAATTATTCAACCTTTTATTTACTGTACCAACCTGGAACTCCAGTTACACAAGTTTACTGGAAATTATAGCTTAGTCTATCCTAAAAGTCACTAAGTATCTGCTGGGATTTTCCTTACTAGTTGTCAAATTGCAGTTGTTAATTGTTTAGATCTCCTCTACTTAATATAGCTTAAGTCAGCATATTCAGCATATATGAGATATTTATTACGTGTTTAACTTAAAGGTTAGAATTTATTGCATGCTGTATTTTGTATGTAAGTTTTTTTTTCTAAATTCACGTTGCACTGTGCAGTTCTTAATGTATCTACCTGGGTCATTTCAAAAAAGACCAGTTGACCAGCCCACCCATCCAATTGCAAAGTTAAATAAACAGACAACTAAATCATCCATCCATCCATCCATCCATCCATCCATCCATCCATCCATCCATCCATCCATCAAATAAATGCAATTTTCTGTCTGTGTGGGATTTGTGTTGCAGTAACAACTGCCCCACAAACCTGTTTTGTATCAACATATCTGTTGCTGAATAAAGTACAAAGCAAGATACTTATTTTAAAAACAGGAAACACACAACAAACGTTTTCTGAAGAAGTTCAAGAGAATAAAGTTGGACAAAAGGGCTAAGGAATTGTGTTTGCTCCGTCATTCATCCAGACTGCCTTTGGTTCGTTTTTTCATTTTCATTATTTTAAAAACAGTTGTTTCTTCTAGGACTTTGCTGTCTACTGGTTTACCTTGATTGTCATTGATACTAATTAACTAATGGCAATAATAGGTTGAAGGTCTGAACTACTATTTACAACGCATGTGTACCAGGAAGTAAATTTTATTTCATAGGTGGTTACTAGGCTATTGATCTAAGAGTCATTCCAAGCCTAGCTGCCTACACCCAATGTATTACAAGAGAAAAATATTGTCTATTTCTAAGCCTGCAATTAGTAATGACTGCCCATATCCAAGAGGGATGTGGGAGCTATCCCTGACAAGAATTTACAGTTTCCCATTCATCGTCCAGGCTCCTTTTAAACAGTCATAGAGGTGCATTGTTTAATGTGAATTGGTAGCCTATTCCAGAAAAGAGGCAACCTCGTGAGACAAATTTGTCCCTTCAGCATGTTCTGTTTATGACACAGGCCAAATTTAGGTCACCGGAGTAGGTAGTTCTAGTCCCATTTGAATTGCAGATGTGCAACATTTTCATTAGGTTTGGGTCAGAGATGGCTCTGTAATCCAAGCATAGGTCTCCTCTATGTAGTCTATATGTTACTGAGTACAATGACAAGGACATAAGTCTGTCCATTTAAGGCATGTGCAGGATAATCTGGATTGTCTTAGTTAAAAATCTCTGTGTTCTCTCGACTTGCTGCAGTTGCCTGGTATGACACATACCAAAATGGGCATTATACTTAATTATAGGCCTGATGAGTGATGAGTATAGAGGGAGGTTATAACCTCTTTTGCTCTTGAGGCAATGTCTTTGCTAATCAAGCGTGTGACATAGAATGCCTTCCTTATCACAGTAGACACATGGTGGTTAAAGTTAAGGTCACAGTCTACTTGTGTTCCCAAATCCCTTACTACTGTATTAGAACTTAGGGTATTGTTGTTTATTTGATAGTCTGTAGGGACATTGCTTTTACTGAATGGAATGATGATGCATTTTATTTGCATTCAGTTTGAGTCTGTGGCTTTGGCATCAATCATTGGTTTGTGTAAGTCCCTCCTGGAGCACACTGACATCATTTGGGGATTCAACGATTGCATATAGTTCACAGTTGTCAACAAATGCAGTCAGCCACAGCCCCTTTGTTTTGGCCTGAACGTCTTAGACGTATATACCAAACAAAAGGGGAAAAGGGGACCCAGCACTGACTACTGTGGCACCCCATTAGTCTGCTGGTTGAGGTGGAGTCACCCACTTTGATAGCATGTGAATGCTTAGAGAGCAAGTTTGCAACCCACCTCACAACAAAAGGGTTGACATTCAGCTGGATAATTTTGTCAATAATGCCTGGATGTAGGATTGTGTCAAAGTCCTTAGCCAAGTCAAGATATGTTGTGTGCACAGATTTGCCCTTGAAAATGGCCCTGGTCACATTTTCAAAGAAGTCTACTAGGTTTAACAGGCATTATCTGCCTTTGAAAAAGCCACACTTGGTCGAATCTAGGATTTGGGGATCACCTGTATCCTTATTTATGAGGTCCATGATGGTACGTTCCATGGCCTTACAGATAAGGCTGGTCAGGGTTATGGGTCTATAATTACACAAGTCTGTTGCTAAGCTGCCCTTATGGTGGGGCATAACGGTCACTGTTTTCCATTCTGCAGGGACAAAACCTGTGCTCAGGCTGTGGTTGATAATGGTGCATAATGGGGTTGCTAGTTCATGTTTTACTTTATTTAGAATGCAGCTCCGGATGCCATCTGGACCCATAGAGACTGTGTTTTATTTTATTTTTGTTTAGACAGAGCATTAGTGACCTGCTCTCCGGATATGTAAGGTGGATGAGAAGATGAAGGCATTGGTTTGTGATATGTTTGGAGGGGATAATAAGGGGGTAAAATTTTTGCTAAACCTGTCTGCTAGTAGGTTAGCAATTTTTGGAGGATCAGTGTGTGTGATACCATTTGTCATTAGTTCAGCACACTTCTGGGTCCAACCTTTTATGCTACAATTGTAGCTGAAGGATGCCTCATGGTTATCCTCAGCTGTGATTGCTAAATTTTTCTTGAAGTTTCCCTTAGAGGATTTTACAAGTTGTCTTATTTGTTTATTTAGACTGAGGGGGCTGCTTTTCCAGTGCTGGGGTCTTCCCTTTGTATTCTTAGACAGCATCTTATTTTGCTTGTTATAAAGTTTATTGATGCTAGATGTCCACCAGGGTGGCTTGTTTTTTCTTGAGGCTCTTGTTTTCATCCTATCTGGCACAGCCAAGTCTATGCACTTATATAAGTGTTTGTACAGGGCATTGATGTATACCTTGGTATAGTTCTCATTACCATCTATGGGGACTAGGGCTTAGAATGCACTTATGCCATCCCCTAGGAGTATATAGTGTGCTTTGGTGAAGATTTTTAATCTGACTTCACCTCTTTCTGTCTGTCATTCCTTGTCCACAAAAAGAATTTCTCCTGTTCCCTGTTTCACATCATTATGTCTGCAGCTGAATGAAAGAAAGACTGAGATAGTTTTATTTAAAGCATCTGCTTCATCTGACACTTTTCTGTTTTGTGCCGCCAACCACATGAGAGTAATGCACCAAGACAGTAATCCCCACCACAGTACAGCACATTGCACTGCATGTTTCAAAGGAAGGAATGACAACACCCACCAGCATATCAGTCTTTCAAGGCAGCTTTGCTCTGCAGTTTCAACAGTAGTGTATGACAAGGTATGTCAGTCAACATATGCTATAGCTATAGTTTAATTTGTAGCACTGGGGACAACACTGGATTATAAGGGAGTAGAGGTGTCAGATATGTGCCTCCTTTCCCATGTTTCACTGGTGGAGGGTCCTTCACAACAGGGCAGTTAGGGTTGATGTCAGAGGGGCACCTGTAGCTAATGACAATAGCAACATGCAAGTAGCATGGTCCCATGACACAATAGAACTGATTGAAAAATTATATAGGGACGACTCTGTGATATCCACCATTTTTGATGCCTCTACAGAGGTACAGTCTGAGCGCACAGCTTGAACAGGACATGATGGGCATCTTGTACCTAACAGCCCCTCGTGAGCCTACCTGTGCCCATAGTAAAGACAGCAACAGAAATCTGCACCACACTATCCACCACATTGGATATCCCTGATATGGCTATGATACTCAGATTAATAAGTGTATGTGCAGATCACTGATCACTATGTTGCTACTCATAGCCTTCTGGAGATTGTGAATTGCAGGATGGCATGCACAGCAGCACAGTGATGACAAGTATAGAGCCCAGGAGTAGGCAATTCTGCTGAAGTTGTTGGTGGCAAATCGTGCCTCCATACATGCCTCCATGAGACACATTGCAACCATGTGGTCTGCTTCCACAGACCATTCCTTTCATTATCATGGAAAGGTCCAGATGTGGGGAGGTCAGACAATAGCTATCTCAAGTTAGACTACCCAGTCTATTAGTTAGATAGCAGTAGTGTCACTTGTGCGCATACAGTCATCCAGCCCAGGCAATGGGCATCATTCAGGACATGCACAAAGACATTCTCTTGCTTAAACAACTGTAATACCATAACAGGCTGAACATGCAGGCTCACATAGTTTTACCTCTTTTTGGTCACATAGAGCCACACAGCCTGTCAGCTTTTCTTGTGAATATTGATCAGTTCATGGACAACATTGCAAATCAATATGAACACATACAGTATCCCCATTAGAGCAGACACTGATAATCTCTTATTTCTACGCCTCCCTTGCAATGGAATGCATCAAGCTCCAGTGCTACAAGACAACAGAATGGACACTGCCAATGTTTGCATCATAGCAGCTTAACTCCACCACTTAGGGACATGTTCGCTAACTCCACAAGGCCTCTCAGATTGCATGCATAGTAACTATTTTCACTCCTTACCACATCTGATAGTATTTCAGTGTCTTGTCAGTGTGCTCCTCCAGCTGTTTTAAGTGATGATGAATGGGATCTTCCTAACCCTAACCTGAATGAGAATCCATCCATGCCTGATATATAGTGATGCCAGTCCATGAACTGCCCTGCTCACCCTTGGTGTGATAAAACATACCTCATATTATTCTGTGTGGTCTGTATCATATCCATATTGGTGGAACTTTCACGGCTTTGTTGCCCATGCTGCAAAACATTACACTCAGTTCTGTCTCAGCTGTGGTCACTGTGTTTCTCTCCTGCCGCTCCACCCTGTCACTCTGCTTCTGGAATAACTGGTACGGAAGACCCTGCAAAGATGTTCATCTTCTGCTCCATCTGTCTTTGAAATGCTAAAGATATGTGAACCTTAGGACAATAACTCTCCGTATGTGTCTAGACCTTTGGAAACGTCATTTCAGTAGGTCAGCCACATACTTCACAATATTCTGCATTTCTGCATCTGCATTATGGGTTTGTAGATGGGTTCATCAGCCAGGGCTGTAGGGCATATCTGGCATCATCTGGAACCCACAAAGGGCAATTTGTTATCCATGGCCTGCTGTTTGCTTACATGGTACCTATGTGTCTAAACTTGTTTGTTTAGCATTATTTGAGCACAGCTACCATCCAGAATAGGCTGTGGCAACTTCCCTTACAGGAAGTTTGACATTGGTTTGATGTGGGCTAGATGTGTTAATCATGTAAACTTACTAGGTGGCCCGTATCCTAAATGTTACAGTCTACCTTGCACTTCAGTGGTGCTAGCTTTTGCTATTAATGTACTGACCTCCCCCTGAACCACAAGGTGTCTTGAAAATATGTATGCAATCTTTAGCTCCTAGGACTTCAAGGAAATGGGTTACTTCATGAAATGCTAGTATGGAGTTGGTTTTCTCTCTTGCAGACTTGGAAAATCAGATATACTCCTCTGCACACTATAGCACAGAGTTAAGGTTTTGGATTAGTATCAGTGAGGCTGACATCTGTGATATCCTTAATGTATACTCAGTAGGTCAGTGACAGGTCCTTGTGGGTAAGATGGTTAAAGCTACACATACCTTAATACTCACAATGTTAGACACACCAGACACCACCCTTCATCACACTTGGAGGTGACACAGTTTAACTAGGTTCCATACATTCTCCCTATCCACATGAATATGGTCTTTGATCTACTTTTCTGTGAGACAGTGGTATGTCAGGCACTATTTGTATGTCCTCCACTGCAACAGATGGCCTTGATGCACAATACAGCAGGCTCAGCAGCTCATGACAGCTGATTACACACGTCCACCACTGCAACAGATGGCCTTGATGCACAATACAGCAGGCTCAGCAGCTCATGGCAGCTGATTATACACATCCTCCACTGCAACAGATGGCCTTGATGCACTATACTCAGGCACAGCAGCTCATGACAGCTGATTACAGGCTCCCTATTATGCTGTTGCAGACGCAGGTTGTCGAATGCATCTTTGTCAAAGTGAAAAGTGCAAAAAGGCAAGATAGCAAAGCGGCTTTTCAGCGAATTCTTTCCATGGGAAAGAATCCGTTTGGCCCCTTTCGCTACTTTGCCTTTTTGGCACGGTAGTGTGATTTCGGAGTTGGTATTATTAAGTAGGGTGTGTGGGGGGGACATAGCCCTCCACGTCGGGGGTGTGGGGGGGCGAAGACCCCCATATTATGTAATGTTTTATAGTTTTTTTTTTTCTCTCAGAACAGCGATTTTTTTTCCCTTGGAAAAAAATAGCTGTTCTGAGGCTTCCACATTGTAAGCTTTTGCTTACATGGGGTCGATTATGGGTCGTTCGCTCTTCTGAGCATGCGATATAATAAAGACCCCTGATTACACATGTCCTCCACTGCAACAGATGGACTTGATGCACAATACTGCAGGCAGAGCAGCTCATGGTAGTTGATCACACACGTACTCCACTGCAACAGATGGCCTTGATGCACAATACTGCAGGCACAACAGCTCATGGCAGCTGATTACACATGTCCTCCACTGCAACAGATGGCCTTGATGCACAATACTGCAGGCACAGCAGCTCATGGCGGCTTATTATACACACTACTGAGATACATCACTCTATGCACGTACAACATAATTCACTGTAGAAAAACTGGTTGCACACCATGGTGCAGTACACCTGTTTTATACTCTTCTGAAGTGGTTCACCATTTTTGGTGTCATTATTTGCATATTCACTGAGGCTCATTCATATAGAATCACTCATTTCCATGTCATTATGCAGTCATTAGCATGTTCTGACTACGACATTGTTTCATCTCTCTCACAAACATGCTGCTTCTTAGAATCTCCCATACCCTGTGTGTTGCCTTCGCCTCTGCTAATTTATGCTGCACAATGTGCTACATTTCCATGAATCTTAGCAGCTGCTGCTAAGATAAATAATTATTTTATTAATTTGTCCAGTATGGATAAAAACAGGGTTTTCAGATGAGCAGATTAATACTGCAAGCAAATATAATAAGATTAGGCAAGCTGTCATAGCTGATGGGAATGACCTTTGCTCTTACATTAGGTACAGATCACCTGCTTTGGCCTATCTTGCTTTTTAATTGTACAGATAATATATTTAGAAATAAATAGCAACATTCTGTCTCTCTTTTTCTCTCTCCTTCGCTCTCTCTCTCTATATATATATATATATATATATATATATATCTAAGAGCATTCCATATAATCGAACATTCCTAATATCAATCATGTTTAACACTGACAGAAGTGATCGAAACTCATTTGATTGCATCTGCTGGTGTTAAGTCCATGCAAGATTGTACACAGTGGGAATTGGGAATGTGCCCTTTCCCTATTGTAGAGCAATCTCAGAGTTGGTATATATGATTAGCAAAGGCTGAGGGGGTGCATGGGGTTTGCCCCCTGCAAATAACATTGCTTTCAGGATCTATTATTAGCAATTCAAGGTTTATGTAATTCGATGTTTAGAAGTACTTCCATATATACATATGTATATGCATGTATGTATGTGTGCATCTTTCTAGCAGTCTATCTATCTATTTTTCTATCTATATAGATGTGTCTACCTAATAAGTTCAAGACCACAAAAAGTGGATGTGAAAAGCATCAAATGAAAAGAAAATCAGCTGCACACAGCACATCCTCCAAGGCTTAATTGTGGAGCCTACAAGTAAAAAGCAATCCACACCCACTGCTAATTAAATATATTAACTCTAACATCACCCAGTATTTAGGGAAAGGGCAGAATCCTTAATCCTGCTATTATAGCAACATAATATTGACAGTTTTCTTGTCAACCAAATTAATGGCAAATTATTGGCAAAATAATGTTCAACTAAATTAGTGAATGCCATGTCCGTCTATCTATCTAGCTATCCATCTGTCTATCTAACTATTTATTCCTGTATTCAAGGATGGATACAGGGACTAAATAAGTTATTAATGATTTACTGTCCTTCTTATCCTGTATCAACATTTTTAAGAAATCTATTTTTCCTCGATTTACAGAATACCCTGTGTTTCAGAATTCAGTTGCAGAGGTTCAGGATGGCCTAAACAGATTTTGTGGACTGAATTTACCAGACATGTGTATAGCACTGGCAGATTTGAGTCTGTTCATCAAAATGTCAAAAGCTTTTGATACCATCAGTAAATTTCATATTATTTCTTGCCTGTCACAGTTCGGGTTAAAGTAAAGATGTGTAAGAGTTTTTCTATGTCCTAACAGAACTTGTTGCAAAAATTGAAAATGATGTCTCTGAATTTCTTCTATTTCATGAGAAGGGCGGTGCTTCAGGAACCTTTTACAGTCATTTTGCAATCTTTTCTACTTCCTTATTGTGATGTTGTGATCAGATCATGGATTCTAGTTTACAGAGATTATATTATTTTATTTTTACCTGATGGATGTGAAATAAAGCCTTGCAGATTCTTCAGAAAGATTTTGAGAGTGCAGTAATGGACAAGCAAATGTAATTTACTAATTAGTAAGAAAAGGCAAAGTTAATGCGCTAGTTCTGTAACAGAACTGCCAGATTATATACTTGACAAAGATCCCAGTGTAGTAGAATGGGCTGATAATTAAACCTTTTAAGGGTGACACTGTGATCCTTTGGGTAGAGTTATCACCTCACAACAAGAGGATCTCCTGTTCAGTTATCAGATCAGTTACCTTTTATGTGAAGAGGAAGTGTAATTGCTTCAACCAACTCCCTGTGTTGATCCTACTAACTAGTGCCCACCTACTCAGCTCTTCAAGTGAAGAGGAAAAAAAAATATCAATGCACCAATGAAGTGGCCAGATCCATCACCCATTCAGAGCAGAGTGCAGAAACACCATTTTTTTACTTTTCATTGGAACATCCTGCAAATTTTGGAGGAGTCGTTTTTTTTTTTTGATCTTTCCACAAAGAGCTGAGGGGTGTGGCACTACTTCATGGGACTGGCACATGACACTGGTTGAGCCAGCTACACTTCTACTGTCCAATCAGAAATGGACAATTTATTTCTCATCATGCACAGGTGTCTGTGGGATTGCTGTTCATGCAAGGCTGCTGTGCACTGTTTTGGGTAGATTCTTCCTTTGACTGCTGTTGTGTGGGCATGGGGATGATATATTAAATTTCAGAGAACACAGGGGGCTTGTTCTACGGAACAAATCTGCCTGTGTTGGAAAGGTGAAAGTTAATATTTTATTACTCATTTCAGTTTCTTCAAGAGGTTAGGTTTCATTTTTTCTCAGTTGGACCATACAAATATGTTCTGTAGTCTTGATATGGATTTAAATCAAGACAGAAAGTAAAAAGGCCAGAGAAAACAGCCAAAAAGCCATCAACAAACAAGTCCACAGATTATCCAGAGTCTTCACTATGTAAATCTCCTTTGAAGGAGGCTTATGGAATATATCTAAATAGATCCTTAAAGATAATTACGTGCTCCAACTCTAAGGCTTCAGAATGGGGTAATCTGCATATATCCCATGGGCTGCAAGCAGTATTTCTTTTTATAAACTCTAGAGTATAATTTCAAGGAACATAATTTACTATGTTTTAAAAGTATAACCCACAAGTCATCTTTTCTTACTGTTAACCATGCATTTAAATATACGTCTATCATACTGACAAAACCATTGAGTGCATTGCTTCAGTATTTATTGACAAATGTTTTTTTTTTTCACCATATTTAGCAGTACCTTGCTAGCAAAAATAAAGACTTGAACTGAAAAATTTAAGCTGCATTAGTCCATTGAGACCAAGATGATTGATGAACCATTTCCATATAACGTATATAAGCATTCTCGAGGTAGCGCAACCTCAGGGTAGATTATGTTTTTTAAGGTGGTACAGGAGGTGAACTCCATTGCATAAGTTTTAGTGGCTTGTCCTCCACTTTACTTAAGCAAGATATATGTAACCTTTTCTTCATCAAAGCTAATGCATGCATGGTTCTGTGTACTCTGGCTTGCCCGAAGGAACCCTCTATCCTAATGTCTGCTATTTGATGGCTGTTTGAAGGTACATTTATGATTAAAAAATGGTTGAGTAATGGGCACTGATAATATCTAGTACCAGCATGAAAGAAAAGAGGGGATTTGTTTCCATATATCTAAATTACCTCAGTTAGAAGAAATGGTGGACAACTCTCAATCAGCCACTGTGAGTATGGATAAAGTTATTTACTCTGTTGATCACATTACTGTAATGATTCAAGCAGTACTGGAAGATACTGTAATGCTAAAAGAAACAATGCAAAGAGAAGATGTTAAACTTTTTGAGCTTTCTGAGGTTATTGCCATACAGAATAGGCAAATTACCATCAGGACAGAAATGGCATGAAAGCACCTGGCCCAAATCACAGACATACAAGTGAAGACATATCAGCTAAATCTTTAGGTTGATTACCTGGAAACAGAACTCAAATGAATAACCTCAGGATTCTGCAGTTGCCAGAGGGAATTGGCTTCCTACTTGTCCAATAATGTAACCACAGTAGGGCCATTATCCCTCAATCTAGCTATCTAAACCACTCCATTCTCTGCATTGGATGCAGATGAATTAGTACCTATGGGGTTGCATCTGATGGTAACCTGTCCTACCTCTTATCTTAAAAACATTGCCAGTGTCTCAATGGCCAACACAAAAAGGAGAGGTGAAATCAGTCAGCCCTTGTAAGTATACTTTTAGCCATAAGGGAATGGGAAATTAAACCAAATTGTTTTGATTTACACCTAAGGCATGTAATGTAGTAACTGACACCTATCTAAACTGGACCCTTTAATGCTTTATGCTCTTAACTGCCATCTATAAATAGCTCCATTCTATGAAATCAGAAGCTTTCTGTAAGTCTAAAAATAGGGCTGCATGGGGTGTGTTCTTATCCTTGGCCCAGTGCATCATATCAAACAATACTCTGAGTAATTGTGGGCCACTTAATCTCCTTTTTATAAAGCCTTGTTGATAATTTATCATCAGATCTGGTTACAATCCATAAGCAGACTTGCTTAAGTTTTGGTATAGATATTTCTATACGTAGAAATAAATGAAATTGGCCTATAGGTATCTGATTTAGTGGTATCTTGAAGGCATTTGGGCAACATTAACAGACTTTCCACCCTTGTCAAACATGGAACCCCATTTCCTCTACTTTTCTTTGATTGAACAGTGTTAACACAGTAGGTGCCAGATCCTCAGAATATTGTCTATATTATTATGCTGGTAGACAACTTAGGCCAAGTACCTTAACTCTGCTGATCTTGAGTTGCTTGTGGAAATTTAATCTTGCTAACAAATTCATCTTGTCCAGCTTTATCTGTACCTTTATCCTCCATACATTTATCTCTTAGCATACTCGCTTACAATTCAGTAATCTCATGAACATCATAATAAGGTGTTCCTTCATCATAGTACAAGATGTAATATGTCATTTCTTCCCCTTTCTTTCAAACTGTATGTCAACAGTTTGGTGAGGACATAACTCTAGCCCAGGCGAATAACTTTGTCTCTTGCGTTTATCATGAATCATTTTGCATTGCCCACTTTGTATACTGTTTTATGAAGCGATCATTGATTTTTAACATCCCATTAGAGAACTTACTCTTTTTGTACTCTTGCTTAATTTTTACCTACCTGTTTCTCCAAACCATCTAAGGACAGCCGGGTCATAACGGTTCTCCAAACCGTCTAAGGACAGCCGGGTCATAACGGTTCACTATTACAATCATGATGACCACATGAGAGAAATGCATATGATCAAGCCCATAATCCCAAACTGCTGTAATGTCAAGGACTATGATCATGAGTCCTGAGATATATCAGATTATCTGTTGTGGAATCAACATTAAATGCTCAACATGCTTAGCCTCAATTAAGCACTACAGTATAAAGGTACATCATATACAATGACTGCTCTGTTTGTTTACAACCGCTGACAAACTAGTGTTGTCAACAGCAGGGTGATAAACTGTTGAACACAAAGAGAACATGAACAAACAGTCGGTATGTCACAGACATAAAGTACATCTTAAATAATACAGCAACATGTTCTACCGTACACTCTGCATAATTTTGTAACCTTAGATGGCTGTAGTCTACTAAATTAGCCCCAAAATCATATGCGATGTGATCATGCACATCGTTAAGAACATTTCAATGAAACTGAAGCAAAGTTAATTCTGTGATGTTAAGACTGACCTGATTGCTCGCTCACAGCTCATTGTTAGTTAGTTTGGTGTATGTGAAGCAGGGCCACTGTATAACAATACTACATCCACACCAATGTCCATGGATGACTGCAGTAATTCAGTTGTGCCACTCTAACACTGTATTAAATATACATAAATATTTTTTTTCCTCTGACACAGCTGACCTTTTGAAAACTATACAGACAGGATGTGCTGGTGTAGTATGCATCCGTGGCATAAACAATCCAGAGAATCTCTCCATCCTTAGAATATGTGCAACAAAGTATTTATGTTGCAAACACATTTTCATAAAAGTTACTGTTGGAGAATTTGTGGTACGTAAGATTGTTTTTCAGCATAGCTGCAAAAATGGATGAGTATGCCCCAAGTATTATTGGGGGAAATGCGTGATGACCCATTCTCAGACAGGTAAACATTTGTTGAACAAGGAAATTTTTTTTATATCATTTGGAGAACAAGAAGAAGAAGAAGAAAGAGAATTGGTTATATCAGCTTTATACAAAGAAAATGTCTGATAAATCTAGGGGTTGGTGTCTAATTGTTTTTTTTTTTTTTTTTTCTGATGTGTTGATGTTTTAAGTAAAAGCACAGCCAATCACCATAACAAAAACTCAATAAAACCACAAAGGCACAGCAGTCAAAAGGCAAAAAGCTGTATGCACCGAAATAAAGCTGAAAACAATTTATTATAAGTGCTTTCGTCTGGTATAGTTACCAAACTTCATCAGACACCATAATACAAAAGTCATCCCTTTTATATATGTCACTTCCCATTCATTTAAAATACAGCAGCCAGTAAAATCACAGCATTACATTTTCATCCATTTAACACCTTAATACACATAATGCATTTAAATTCCTATCATTTACTAAAATGATATATACATTTGTAATATATAAAAACATAAAAACATAAAGGGAATATATAATAGGGTGTGAGAAATTACACTACTTATTCAGTATTTTCAGTTTTAATAAACTAAAAATCGAAATCATGTCATTAAGACCTGGTGGAAAACTAGCATTTAAAAAAAATCTGCCACCAAGCTTCTTTCTGTTCTAAATAAATTTTCCATGGGCCACCACAGGGGTCCTTTTTGACTGGGTGTATAACTGCAAATTTGAATGTATGTTCGGGATGTATTTTCAAATGCCTATATAGTGCATTAGTTTCTTTCTCTTGGGAAATCTCATAATAGTGCTCATATCTTCTTTGTGCTAATTTTCGCTGTGTCTTCCCTATATAAAATGCTGGCTACTGTAAACAAATAGATAAACAAGAAAGCACACTGAACAACTGAACAAAGTAAAAAATCAGTCAAGGCTGCTTGCCAAAGTAAACGAAGCCTTTAAAAACTTTAACTGTAATTTATTTGAAGTGCTTTTCGTTTGCACAATGTGCAGACTTCTTCAGAAAACAGTGTAAAAATATAAAAGTCATATAAATAGTCTCAGGTGTAAACATTTAACCAATCAAGATGAGGCAGAACTTCATTCACTTCTTCCTTAAAGGCACACAAAAAAACAAAATGCGTTTCCATAAAGAATATATGTACATGTGAAGGTACATCACTAATCCAAGCATGTAATCATAAATAAAATTTTAAATAAAATTTAAAACTAATTGCTAATGACACATAAACTCAAATTATGTATGCTTAAAGGCATATAATGAATACATAATAAATACTAGACTTACAATAACAGTGATTCATCTCCTTAGGCTCTTTCATTTTAAGATACTGCTTAAGGAACAGGTTTCATTCAAGCCTGGAAAATTATATGCATTTAATTGAATCTGCCAGGCTAACTCTAGTTCCTCAAGTTGCAAGGGCAAGGGGCAACCCCTGATATCCTGATAAACCTGGTCGATGACCAAGTATTTAAATCGATGTTCATTATTTCCATGGATGTGTTTGGCTAAGGCATTGTCCAGCTTCTTCCTGCTTATAGCATATTGATGCTCGTAAATTCTCTCACGGAGCCTACGCTCCATTTTGCCAACATAAAAATCAGGGCAGCATTGGCACCTAGCCAAATAAACAACCATTCTCGAGTTACAGTTGTACGTCGATTTTAATCTAAATTGTGAACCTCCTACTATAAACAAGTTCACTACTTCTACATATTTACAAAATTTGCAACTTTGACATTTATCCATACCAGTTATTCTATGTTAACTACGTCTTTGTTATTCAAGAAGTTTTTTCAAATGTTTACCCTTCCTGAAAATAACACTAGGAATATCACCCATTTTGCTACAAATGTTGGGATTAGTTTTAAATAAATCACAATTTTTCTGTATAATGTCAATGCAAAAATGACTATGTATAGTGTATGTAGTGATAAAACTTAAATGGAAATCCTTAAATAAGACAGGGGTATGGTCACCATTATTACTGGTCATTGTATTTAATGTCCCTATCTGCTCAGGTGAAGTATGTTTAACACTCAATATATGATTATACATGCTGTTAAATCTCTTGTATTTAACCTCATCAGACTGTCTATCAAAGTCTCTGGATAACCCCGATGTAAAAACATACTTTTCAATAAATAACATTCATCCATAAACTCAGCATCCTGACTTACTATGCGTGAAGCTCTCACCAATTGTCCCTTGATGACAGAGCGCTTCTGATGATATAGGTGGCAACTTGAAAAGTGTAAGAATGACCTAGAATGTGTACTTTTCCTGTGGAGTTTAGCTACAAAGCTGTCCAATTCTCTATTCTTAGCTAGCCATATATCTAAATATGCTGTTGCTTCTGTGTTAAATATAGATGTAAATTGTAAGAATTGGGTTGACTGGTTAAATTGTTCCAGAACATTGTTGCTAAACTCTAAGTCACCATTTAAAAGGATGAAAATATCATCCAAATAACGTGTATAGTAAACTATACGATCACTGAGACTAGTATTTTTGAACACAAATTCCAATTCCCAGTAAGTCATTACTAAATTCGCTATGCTTGCCCCACATGGAGAGCCCATAGCTACTCCTACTTTTTGTAAGTAGAAGTTATTCCCAATCATAAAAAAATAATTATACAGTATAAGCTCAAGTAATTCAGTCACTAGTGCAATTTCATTATTGGGGGCACCATTTTTCTTCAGTACTAGACCTACCCACTCAATCCCTACATTGTGTGGTATACATGTATACAAATCTTTCACATCAACTGTGAGAAAGTTGTAGTTCACATTATATTCTAAGCTATCAATTTTCTTAAGAAATGACCAAGAGTCTTTACATATTTGATGTTCATGGACCAAGTATTTTTGCAGTATAGAGTCTACGACCTTGGCACATGGATATGTTGGGGAACCATGACCATCTACTAGTGGTCTCATAGGAGGGTTCATTACATTTTTATGGATCTTCGGGATACCAAATAAATAAGGATATCTAGGATATAAGGTTGTCATATAGTTATATACATTTTGTTCTAACCTACCTTCTATGAACATGTCTTCAATGCTATTTTTAATTATGCTGTAAGCTTTATTGACTTCTGAGCGTGAGCTCGTTTCATACGCATAATTATCTAGTAGCATTGACATGCGTTCTTGGTAATTCATATAATCAAAAATGACCAAGCCTCTTCCTTTATCTGGTTAACAAATACGAATGTCTTGAGATCTAATGTAATCCAGATATTCACGTTCAACCCTACTTGTGTGATAATTAGTATTGGTTTTAAAACCATTTTGATACCTTGTCTAATGTCCAATTCACACATTTGTTCGAAAATTTGTAACAACGGGTGTAAGGGAGGGTTGTATGTACTAGGAATGTAAAATTTATCAGTACGTGGTTCATTAATGGTGACTCCCATCATTAAATTAAAATTCAACTTCCTAGTGAAGGTTTTAATGTCTATAACTGTTTTCACCAAGTCACGTTTTTGTACTGGGACATATGTATACCCTTTAGATAGAAAGTCAACAATGTCAGAAGTAATAACAACAGATGAAAAGTTATAAACTTTAAAATCCCCTGCCTTGTTGGTAACAATGACAGGGCTTTCAACAGTATCAGGGTCAACCAACTCGTTATGTATGCTAAGTCCAACCTGGTCATTCGCAAGTGGGCATAAGTCCAAACATAAGTCAGTCACAGTTTGTACACAAGGGTCAACCAAACTAGACATTAATTCAACCTGGTCGGATGTAAAATTAACTAAGTCTTGCGTTTGTTGGACTTTTGTTTGGATTTGTTGGGCTGAAATATTTTCTGATGTTTCGGTCTGGCCCCAGTGTACTTGGTGTGCCGAAAATTTTGATTCTGTTTGTATTGACCAAAATTATTTTGCCCTTGAGGAGCATTTTGTAACCTTTCACTCCTCCTGACCTCGACTGGACCATCAGGTTTGTCATTATTAGGAAAATCAAGATTATTGTCACAATGGTTGCCATCATTAACAATGGGTGTTTGATTCTCCTGCTGGTTTTGGCTATTGTTATCAGCAATAGTGCCAGTATTAACAAAAGATGGCCCATTGGAAGCCATGGTTTTATGCCAGACCTGGGCTGCTGAAGGGACAGAATAAGCTGTTCCTTCCTGGTAAGCCTTACAGTCGCATTGCAATTTTTTAATTTTATTCACTTTTAATTTCGACATATACTGGTCAATACTAGAAAACACTCGACCGTATTCATATTTGTAACGAAGGAACTCAGCATCGAACTTAATACTATTGTCAAGCTCTGCCACTTTATTACTTAAAGCATCTACCCATAAACAGTAATGTCTGACCATGAGCTCCAAAAGGTCAAAGCCTTGACTGTCAAACAATTCAATGAGCTCCTTATGGAAGTCAGAATTAATATAAAGCCCAGTAGGAAATTGGTGGTGCCGTAATCCTTTCGGCACCACTTTTCGTGTTAGACATTCGCAAAAGTATATTTCCAACTGTAATTTCTTAAGTTTAATCAAATGGCTATCAAAGAATTTCAATTTAGCCACTATATCAACATTTGAATTAGTGTTACTTCTGTTATCAAAGTGTCCCTCGTCGCTGGTAGTCAGGGAGCCAGAAAAAGAGAAATTCTCGGCTAACCAAGATGTCAATACTGGTAAACCAAAGTTATTGTCCACATTCCGTAACGGGTTACAATATGAAACAGAAGGTTGAGCTTGTGCATTAATAGGTGCTCATTCTTTACTAGGAGCAAATCGTGTGCCAAAAGCCAAACCAGGGTTACCTGCTGCCAAAATAACTCTATCGATTGCCAGTACCATGTCGGCTCTTACTGCTCATTGACCCTGTTGTGTAGATACTGGGTTGAGTACTGCTGAGCGGCTGCAGCTGCAACTGCTCAACAGTTGCAATTTTTGTAAATATGTAGAAGTAGTGAACTTGTTTATAGTAGGAGGATCACAATTTAGATTAAAATCGAAGTACAACGGTAACTCGAGAATAGTTGTCTATTTGGCTAGGTGCCAATGCTGCCCTGCTTTTTATGTTGGCAAAACGGAGCGTAGGCTCCGTGAGAGAATTTATGAGCATCAATATGCTATAAGCAGGAAGAAGCTGGACAATGCCTTAGCCAAACACATCCATGGAAATAATGAACATCGATTTAAATACTTGGTCATCAACCAGGTTTATCAGGATATCAGCAGTGGCCCCTTGCCCTTGCAACTTGAGGAACTAGAGTTAGCCTGGCAGATTAAATTAAATGCATATAATTTTCCAGGTTTGAATGAAACCTGTTCCTTAAGCAGTATTTTAAAATTAAAGAGCCTAAGGAGATGAATGACTGTTATTGTAAGTGTAGTATTTATTATGTATTCATTATATGCCTTTAAGCATACATAATTTGAGTTTATGTGTCATTAGCAATTAGTTTTAAATTTTTTATTAATGATCACATGCTTGGATTAGTGATGTACCTTCACATGTACATATATTCTTTATGGAAACGCATTTTGTTTTTTTGTGTGCCTTTAAGGAAGAAGTGAATGAAGTTCTGCCTCATCTTGATTGGTTAAATGTTTACACCTGAAACTATTTATATGACTTTTACATTTTTATACTGTTTTCTGAAGAACTTTGCACATTGTGCAAATGAAAAGTGCTTCAAATAAATTACAGTTAATCAAAGTTTTTAAAGGCTTCATTTACTTTGGCAAGCAACCGTGACTGATTTTTTACTGTAAACATATAGCAATATAGACAACTGCCTGGGAATACCAACTATATCTGCCCCTTATATATATTTGTTTATCTCTGATTTCAATACAGGACCCTGTGAACACATGGCAACATTGACAACACATCCCTCAAGGCATCATCTTACCAACTTGACCAACACTATCTTGTCTTTCCAAAATATTTTTAATATTAGGGCTTCTACTATAAACAATAGTAGGATGTACACCCAACCTGTCCACAATGTCCTGTCCCCCATTATTATGTTTTATATAGAATATCAGTAACTATATGACTACTGCCATTATATGTTGCAACAAATGGACAAAAAATGTCATTTCCATTGAGCATATTAGGTGAACCCATATAGGTTTCATCCGTCGGTGCACCTTCCAAATCAGGGGAATCATTATTGTTCAAAATCCTTCACAATGATAAATCTGCTCAGGAGGGTCAACATTCTCAATTGACAACAATGGATTATATGTTCCATTCCTATGCTTCATAATAGCCTCATTTCGTATTCTATTTACGAGCAATGAGGGGTACCCACGGTTCAAAACCATATTAGAAATATGGGTACATTCTTCCAAAAATCATCATACTCTGTTACCTTGTGTGCGGCACACACCATTTGACCTTTGATTAGTCCATGCTTAACATGTAAGGGATGGCTATTCGAATAATGTAAATAACTATTCATGTAGGTTGGTTTTCTAAAAATAGTTGATTTCAGTCCCCCATTCCCCTTAGTTTTGGAAATGAATACATTCAGATACACAACCCTATCCAAACTAATAATATGAGTGAATCTTAAAAATTCAGTAGTCTGATTTATATATTTCATAAAATGTGGAATCTCTTCTGGTGGACCCTTCCATGCAACAAACAACTCATCAAGTATCTGACATACATAATTATATAAGAATAATAAACACTAGGGAACAAATAACATTTTTTCCCACCATGCCATAACAATATTTGTAAAAAGGAGGCCACATGCAGAACCCATGGCAACGCCCTGTAATGGGTTGGTGTGTAATTATTTTTTTCTGATGTGGTAAGGTTTTAAGTAAAAGCACAGCCAGTCACCATGGAGCAAATCCACTAAACTAATACGTATGTTTAAGGCTCAACACATTATGAAACGTGTTAGTGTCACTAGTAGATCTTTGTGAGATAGTTTTCAATGTCTTAGCATTTACATCTAAGAAGGCAGTGACACAGCTTCCAAATACAAAAGCACTTAATCAGTGCATGCAGCATAGTACACAGAAAATGTACCACATAAGAGAAAAAGATCTGCTGTCTGTAAGTTGCTTGCTACCAGAGATAATACCTATCAAGCATGACTCATTTATTAAAAGATAAGATGATAGCATCAGTGGATCACTGATGGTAGTAATCACCACTGTGAGTAATTTAAGTAGTATCTGCCTGTCACCTTTTACAATTGAATGCAGTCAGTTGTACAGCAGTTATGGGATATGAGGATCACATGAAGATGATTGAGTGCTACCATTACTGCAAAGTATACTACCTGCCAAATCAGAGGTTCACTACAACACATTTTGGTCCCGAGTTTTGGACCTGTAAAAGATTAGAAATAAGGATAAATGTTCAGAATGTTGAATCCTGTCTGCAGCTAACATACTAAAAGTTAACGAAAAAGTCGTCTTTACAGAAGAAAAATGAATGCAGTTATGGGTTTAATAAGATCTTTATTCAACGATAAACAAGCATTCTTGAATGATTCCAAATTAACAACTGAGCAGCTTAAATAGCATCACTAAAGCAGGTCTGTCTAACTAAGGGGATCCACTTTACTCAGAAGTTACAAAGTTTTATATCATTTTACATTTCAACACTGTTGGGTATCTCTCATCAACACAGTACATGACAGAAATCATAACAGGGTTATCTTCATATCAAGATTAACAGCAGAGTTCCACAGAGATGTGTTCTTAGTCCACTATTATTCACCATCTTGACCCACGACTGCTATGTAAAGCACACATCCAACCATATCATCAAGTTTGCTGATGACACTACAGTCATGGGGCTCATCACAAAGAACGATGAAAGAGCTTACAGATGTGAGGGGAACAACTGTGTCCTGAATGTGAACAAGACAAAGGAGATTATAAAAGAAAACAAACCATCCAGCACTCATGATCAATGGTGAGAGTGTAGAGAGGCTTAAGTGAACAAAATTTCTTGATGTACACATATCAGATGATCTCTCATGGTCATGTAACATCAGCCAGTTGGACAAGAAAGTGCACCAACACCTCCATTTTCTGAGAAGCCTGAAGAAAGTTATGCTCTCACCTCATATCCTCTCCACCTTCTGCAGAGGTGGCATTGAGAATATCCTCACCAGCAACTTCACAGTGTGGTTTAGGAGTTGTACAGCTAAAGAAAAGAAGGCACTACAGAGAGTGGTAAGAGTTGCAGAGAAAGTAATAGGTACCAGTCTTTACCAGTCTTCCATCATTACAACTTTACTCTGCAATAAGCATCAGAAGGACCACTGAATTTCATTTAAGCTATGTGTGTATGGTCCTAAATGACAATAACATTTACTTTGAATCTTTGACTCTTGAATCTTTGAAACCAATACCTTAACACTACTTAAAGGAGCAAAAACTTAAACAATAATAAATAAAACAGGACAGATAATGACAGAATTCAATAAGAAAGTAAACAGTGGGAAAACATTTCACCCTTAGGTTTCCTCAGATCTATCTCAAAAGTATATTGCAGTTTTACTTGTATAATGCAGGTTAATTATAAATATATACACACACATATATATATATATATATATATATATATATGTGTGTGTGTGTGTGTGTTTGTGTGTGTGTGGCTTTGCCTACTTTTATGGAGGTCATAGGTTTAGAATTTGCTGGACTCTCTTTCACGAGGCTCATGTTGCTGAAAGTGTGTAGTGAAACAAGAAATCCTATGTTGAAGTATGCAGTGATGCAAAAAAGTCCCAAACCATAAATAATCTAAAATGCATCAGGCAAGACACAAAAATGCAGGGTCTCTTTTCCTGAGAGTGGGATGAATTATTATTCCCTTCAGATCTTTTTATCTGAGGTAGAAATAGCAACTAATCACTTGAGACCTTTTGCTAACTTCTTTAATTTTTGAAACACGTTGTTTTTTATAGGGAGTATAAGAAAAAAAATGATATAGCATTTTGAAACACTCTAATGTAAAGAACACAAAGTCACATGGATCTTGGAGACTTTTTTGCAGAGAGTAGGGGTTCGGTGGGATAACTGTCACCTTCAGATCTCTTTGTGGAAGTAAGAATGGCCGTTAAGCAGACCTGAGACCTTTTGTAATCTTTTTAAATTTGAAAAGACCAGCGTTTACAGTGAGTATAGAAGGGGAAAACATTTAATTCAACATTTTGGACAGCACACTGGCACGGACAGTGCAGTAGTACAGCGGTAGTGTTGTCACCTCCCAGCAAGAGGTTCTCTGGTTTGATGCTCAGCTGGGGTGCCTTCTGTGCAGCGTCTGCATGTCCTCCCTGCATTTGTGGGGGTTTCCTCTGGGTGCTCTGGTTTCCTCCCCCATTACAAAGGCATACATTGGAATGTTTTGCCCTGGGCCTCTGCTGAAAATTGGCTTTGTTCCAAGTCGGACTTTCTCAGTAAACAAATAATAAATAAATAAAGTTTTGAAAGACTATTTAAAATGTTTTGAAATGTAAAAACATACACGGACCAACTCAAAGCCCTGTCAGTATACTTATTTTCCTACAGACTGCTTAGAAGGCATCCTATGACAAAATACTGATGGGTTTACAGTACATCAGCTTGTCAAATGGCATCACAAACACTCAGACTAGGGATCTAAGCCTCTTCTGCAATCTCAACAGAATGATTTGGAAGGAGAGGTATATCGCACAGAGGATACCACTGCTCTGGGACAGACACCCATCCACATAAAACAAAGTTCATCCCTGTACATATTCAAGTATAACTTAGATTTGTGGATGGGAAACAGAAAATGTACTGTAGCACTGTTCCCTATACTACTAATTGACAGAGACAGCTTCTGAATGCTTTATCACTTGCATGGGTCCCCTCAAGTTATATATGACATGATCACAGTTATTATCATTAGGGGTAATATATAATTATTGACCATGGGATGGGTAAAGACAATCTCTAACCAAACGCTATAGGTTAATTAAACACAAAAAGGGGACCTGACCAGGTTTAAAATGGCCCACAAGGCCAGCTAGTTTAGTAATGCAGTATACTTTTCAGATGGACATGAGGAAGCCTAAGGGTGAAAAAATTACTTAATGTTTACTTTCTTATTGAATTCTGCTCTTATTTATCCTGTTTTATTTAAAAAAAGAGAAAAGTGTTTGCTCCTTTAAGTAGTATTAAGATGGTAGTTTCTGTCATGCACTGTTAATGAGAAATGCCTAACACTGTTAAAGGGGGTTTTTATTACATCGTCAAAGGGGCTGTTCATCAAATGCTCTTTCGTTGACAAATAATAATCGAAATACCAAAACCCTGAATGGCCACATAAGTGAATTTTCCCCAGGGGAAAAAAATCCCTTGGCCAACACCAAAAAGAAAAATGCAGACCCTACGAAGTGGGGGGCTTCACCCCCACACACCTCCCAATGTGGGGGTGCTGTGCTCCCAGAACCCCCTAACTAAATATACCAACTCTGAGATTGCACTACAGTGGAGGAGGAAAGGGCAAATCCCCAATGATGGCCAAGTGATTATTTCCCCTGGGAAAAAATGTCCTTATGTGGCCATTTGGGGCAATGGTATTTCAATTATTATATGTCGATGAAAGAGTGTTCGATGAAAAGCCCCTTCAATGATGTAATATAGACCCATTAAAAGATAAAATCTGATAAACATTTGTAAATTCAGGGTAACATGGAGGCACTAGGTGCAGGTACTTACCTAGGCAGAACTGGTACCTCCCGCTGGAGCAATACTGTTTAAGCTGGTATGTTGTTAATTTGGAAACAGGCAAGAATGGTCATCCATCATTGAATAAAAATCTGCTTATGCCCATGATCAGCTTGTCATTCTTAACTCCTGAAAGATAAATTTAATTATTTTTGCTAATTTTTGTTTAGTTAGCTGTGGTCAGGATCCAACATTCTGAACAGTCAGGTGCAGCAAAAACCATAACAAACCATTTTCTCAATAAAAAAATAAACCTAGCATCACGATTTGGCAGTAATGTCTCATTTGCAGTACTGTGTGAACAATTGTCTGCCCTCATCTTTGTGCATCCCAGTTATGTATTACCATTATTTCGGGTGCAGCCTGTCAAATGACATTTTAGGATGACTGAGAAGATAGGGGACGAGGCATGCACCAGGTGGGTGTCTACGCCCTCTTTATACCATTTCCTTCAGGAACTACTAGTCTATAGCTTCTCAAGATTATTCTAAAATTTAAAATTTAACTGAGGGTCGGCACTGCAGATTGCGAAGTCTGATTGGGGGAAGGCTACTCCCCATGACAGATAGTTACTGAAGGTTGCCACTGCAGATTGCACAGTCTGATTGGGAGGAGAATACTCCGCATGACGGATAGTTACTGAAGGCTGGCACTGCAGATTACACAGTCTGATGGGGAGGAGGATACTCTGCATGACAGATAGTTACTGAGGGCTGCCACTGCAGATTGCACAGTCTGATTGGGAGGAGGATACTCCGCATGACGGATAGTTACTGTGGGCCGGCACTGCAGATTGCACAGTCTGATGGGGTGGAGGATACTCCACATGATAGATAGTTACTGAAGGCTGGTACTGCAGATTGCATAGTCTGATGGGGAGGAGGATACTCTGCATGACAGATAGTTACTGAAGGTCGGCACTGCAGATTGCACAGTCTGATGGGGAGGAGGATATTCCACATGACGGATAGTTACTGAGGGCTGGCACTGTAGATTGCACAGTCTGACTGGGAGGAGGATACTCTGCATCATGGATAGTTACTGAGGGCTGGCACTGCAGATTGCACAGTCTGATGGGGAGGAGGATACTCCACATGATGGATAGTTACTGAGGGCTGGCACTGCAGATTGCACAGTCAGATGGGGAGGAGGATACTCTGCATCACGGTTAGTTACTCAGGGCTGGCACTGCAGATTGCACAGTCTGATGGGGAGGAGAATACTCCACATGATGGATAGTTACTGAGGGTTGGCACTGCAGATTGCACAGTCTGATGGGGAGGAGGATACTCCACATGATGGATAGTTACTGAAGGCTGGCACTGCAGATTGCACAGTCTGATGGGGAGGAGGATACTCCACATGACGGATAGTTACTGAGGGCTGGCACTGCAGATTGCACAGTCTGACTGGGGAGGAGGATACTCTACATGACGGATAGTTACTGTGGGTCAGCACTGCAGATTGCATAGTCTGATGGGGAGGAGGATACTCCACATGACAGATAGTTACTAAGGGCTGGAACTGCAGATTGCACAGTCTGACGGGGAGGAGGATGCTCCACATGACGGATAGTTTAAAAGCTATGCAAATGGAACAAAATTACATTGATGATTTATTCCATTTACTGTTTGGCATGAGCTCCTCACACAAATGAATATGTCTGGTAGTTAGAGTGGCTATATTCACTAAACTAATCAATCCATGGGAAAAGTTTACAGCCTGTAGTTTGGTAGAGGCCATTTCACACCATTGTTCATTTTAAGTGTCAGCATCATACCTATCCTGTAATTATTTGTTGATAATTTCACTAATGTGCCACAAGAAATGCCATGCACAACAAAGATGAGTGTTGCTCCAGGATAAACCATATGTGTGTTCCTCTTCTTTTGTTAATCTTGCCCACTGTTATAGAATATAGGGACCATAACATTGTGAGAGAAAACACAGAAAATAATGTGATGTTATAGATGTTGTTATGGGACACTTTGCATACACATTACATTGGTTCACTATGTTTGTGGGACTTGTGCACAGTGTGTATCTTCAAAGTACTTGTAGTTTGAGGCTTCACTTCTAACTCCACTGGGTGTCACAGGAAGTACGTTTAAAAAATGTGTATATAGACATTTGGTATTTGCAATATTACAGTTGTTTGATATTGTGTATTTCAGTGATGTGTGCTCATTCCTGTGCATTTCTGTCATATGATCATCATGATTCTGATAGTAACAATTTCCCGAAATTGTTTGCAAACTATTGGACATGGAATGAATTGTCATACATAGGTCCATAAAAATTCTCCATCACTATGTTTTGCTGCTGTCTTTTACCACAAAATACAACCCACCTGCTTTCATTGTCTGAAACCACAGTGTCTTTTCTTATATTCAAGGTTCAATGCACTACAATTGTTATTGCACTTTTAACATTTTTGCAGCACTATGCACGTACCTCTCTTTCAGTGCCTTATAAGTCTTAACAACATCCTTCTCCTTAACATTTGTTCCCTGCAGAAAGACTACCTTGGACTGTAATTTAGAAACAAAGGTAAGAATAGCCAGAGACTTGATAGGTCAGATAACCCTTGCACATTCCATAATAAAATATACATAGTGTCTAGGGAGTAGACACTATTCCTATTACCTTGAGGGACATCCTGGGTATAAAACAAATGAACTGCACTGACAGAAATAATTCAGTTATTACACAAAAAAAAATGAAAAGGTTGGATTCAATTACAATTCATTTTGCAGAAAAAACAATCCTATTAAAATAGCAAAGACACTTATTATTCTCAGTGGTTCAGGATTAAGGGCTGACAAGAGCAAATCTATACTTTTTCCTCTGAATATGGAGCGTATTAAGTCTTCTGAGGAGGAGGAATACAATGGTTTAAATTTGACCTAAAACACAGATATATGTGCTATTACCTTACTGATGGATATGACCAAACTGGTAGAAAGTAACATGAGACACGGACGGCAGGAATGAATGAAAGGTTTAGGAACTATCATACTCACTCCTTTTCTAATATGGTTACTCTCAAAATAACACTTCCAAATCTGTGTTGCTAGATTTCTATTCGTTTCTGTATGTGTACCACAGTTATGTTGGAGCCTTCTTCTTCTTCCCGCTTTTCCCAGTTAGGGGTCGTTGTGGAACAGGATTTGGGATTCTGCAGAAAACTTAGTAGATTCCTGGAAGATATTTTGTCAAAACCAATAAAAGTTTCTTCTTCTCCTTGTGTTATATGTGGGAAGATGACCGTGCCATATTTAAGACATTTGCAATAAGGACAAGCTAAGTGCAATTCCTTTTGGCGATATCATCAGCTTTGGTCTATTTATGGAAGATATTTGAAGTCCCAAGGGTTAAACTGACTGATAGACAAGAAAGACAAGATATTTCTGGGCTTTATTAGCAACAGAACTTATCAAAGGGTCTTATTATGGCAATTTATAATAGATTAACAGAGAAGAAAGGCAGTATGTCAATTAAAATATGTGGGTGGAACTTGAATGTAGGATTGAGAAAGTGTTGACACAACTGAACTAGTAACATGGATATACCTACAGAGGTGTTTACCTATTTTAAAATGTTATATCAATGACATAACTTCAGAATGAGACATAAAAGGAGAGGGTTAAGCAATATTTGGAGTCGCTGGAGATGTGATAAGGAAAATGCTGCCTTTTCCCATATGCAGTGATCGGGTCTGTATTAGATATTCAAACAAACTTTAGTGATCAAACGCTTAAATGTTCGAATATACATAAAAATAAAAATAAATAAATAAATAAAAAGAAAAACTAAAGGGTGTAAGCAGGGGGGCACCCCCCGCTACTTAAATATACCAACTCCAAGATCGCGCTACAGTGTAGGAAATGGGAAATTTTCTGTTTCCGCACTGTAGCACACTGAAGTGCGATCTCGGAGCTGGTATATTTAAATAGCGGGGGGGTGGGGGTGCAGGGGGACTTGCCCCCCTGCTTAAACCCTTTACTTTTTTCTTATTTTTTTAAATATTCTTTTTTATAGATATTCAACCTTTTAAGTGTTCGATCAATAAAGTTTGTTCTTTAGTGATTCAAACTTTTAAGCATTCAAATATCTAATACTGCAATCATATCCAATTATAAGGTTTATATGTAAAACCAAGAGAAAAATAACTGCAGTTCAGAGGCACAGTTCCAAATAGACCACTTGATGACAGTTAACCAACAAATGTAATTTATAAACATTTATTAAACAAAAAAATTCAGCATAACACTATACTGCATGAAAAATAATACCTTAAAAAATAAACACAATATCGTTTCTGAGTATGAAGAAAACAATAAAAACAGTATTACGATTGAATGTAAATATATATAAATGAATTAATAAAAACTCAAATGCATAAATGCACAGTTCTAATTTATGCATATGTAAAAAAACTTTCATGAAAAACTGCTAGAAGATTTTTAGATACAATTATTTTAATGAACTTAGATAGTGAAACGCTTTCCCTTTAAATTTTTGACAGTACTTTTAGTGACCTTAAGAAAGTTATAGGTTTATAGGTCTATAGGTATGTACTAGGCTAATAGCTCTGGAGCTTTTACAAGTCTAGCCCATAGAAGTGCCCTGGCATTGTGCCGCCTGATGCTAGTTCCCAGTGCCTCTATCAAATAGAGCCACTGGAGTGATCCCTGGGATGAACTTTCTAGTTCCCATCCACTTATCAAAATTTTTCTTGAAGAGGGCTAGTGAGGTACTCTGCTTGACATGTATGGGAAGTCTATTCTAGAGCATGGGCAGTCTCTGGGTTATGAGCCTGTCCCTCCAGAATGTTCTTTTGATTGTGGTAATGAGGTTGAGGTTTCTGGAGCATGTGGTGCGGAGGGATTGGGATTTCTTTGGATGTATCATTTCTAACAGAGCTGGCCAGACATGGCTTTGTAAGTCAAGCAGAGATCGCCTCTTATTAGACAATATGAGACAGAGAATAGCTGGAGTTTTTTGAGTCTGTCCATGTACAACATGTGTTTAAGGCCAAGGATCCTCTTCAGAAGGTACTTTTGTGGCCTTTCCAGCTGTTGCATGTGTCTAGTGAGGTACATGCCAAATGCTGATTATACTCGATGATTGGCCTAATGAGGGAAGAGTAGAGAGAGATGATGACCTATTTCTTCCTGGATGCAAAATCCTCGGTAATGAGATATACCACATAGAAGGAATCTCTGACCACAGTGGCAATGTGGTGGGAAGGAAAGGTTGCTGTCAACCTGTGTCTCCAGATCTCTTATAATGCCTTCAGTGTTCAGTGGGCTCCCATCAATGTGGTAATTAGTGGGAACTGAGTTTTTCCCAAAGGGAATGATGATGCATTTTTTGGCATTAAGCTTAAATCCATGGTTTTGACACCAGTCATTGGTCTCAGTGAGGCCTTTCTGTAGGATGTCTATATCACTTGAGGAGTTAATAATGACTCTCTGCTTGCAGTCATCTGTGAACGTGGTCAGCCAGAATCTCTCCATGTTGGCCTGGACTTCTAAGAAGTAGATGTCAAACAGGAGAGGCCCCAGGACTGATCCCTGTGGGACTACACTCGTGACTGATCAGCAGTCTGACTTACAGTCTGCTACTTTCAGACTGCAGGTTGTATCTGTGAGCCAGTTTACAACCCACCTAGTGATATAGGGGTTGATGCCTAGTTGGTGGGTTTATCAATAATTCCTGAGTGGGGAATGGTGTCAAAGGCCTTGGCCAGATCGAGGTAGGCTGTATGAACTGCCTTGCCCTCATCCACAGCTCTGGTGACTGACTCAAAGAAGACAACCAGGTTGAGCAGGTATGATCTACCTTTCACAAAACCAAATTGCTTGGCATATAGAGTTTGGAGATTCCCTATATCCTTGTTAATTAGGTCCATGATGATGCGCTCCATAGCCTTACATATCAGACTCATCAGGCTAATGGGAAGATAATTTCCAGGGTCTGTAGTTGCTCCCCCTTTATGGAGAGGGATGATTGTAGCAATGCGCCATTCGGTAGGGACAAAGCCTGAGGTGAGGCTGTGATTGAACAGGGCACACAGATGTGGTTCCAGTTCACTTTGTAATTCATGTCAGACACATCCAGGGATATTGTCAGGTTCCATGGAAGCTGTATTCTTGGCCTTAGACAATGCACCTTTAATCTTTGCTGCAGTAATGCTGGGTGCCTGGCATTCCTCCAGTATTGTGATTGGTCCTTAAGGGGAAGGGTGAGGGGTAAAGTTGACACTGAATCTGTTGGCCAGTATGTTGGCAATATCTGTTGGCTCAGTATAGGAGGTACCATTGTGCAGTAACTCAGAGAAAACCTGGGTATTGCCGTGGAGATTTTTGATATAACTATACAAGGCTTTGTGTTTGCTTTTAGTGTCTGCTGCAATTATGCCTTCATAGCTGGCTTTAGAGGTTTTGATGAGGGATCTGAAGTTTTTGTTGAGGCTAATAAGGGAGTTTTTCCAGCCTTGGGACTTCATCTTTTTCTGCAACACTTTCTTCCTTCTGTTGTAGAGTATAATAATGGCAGGGGACCATTAGATTGGCTTCCTTTTTTTGGAGGAGAGCATCTTGGTTTTGCATATGGCTAGAAAGTTATATAAGCTTAGGTCAAACCTGCATTTCTTATTCTGAATTATACATCTATAGGATGAAAGCACCAAACCTACTTTTGTTTGTATAATAACTTTCATTTCTTTTGTTGGTTAACCGTCACTGAGTGGTCTATTTGGGACTGTGCCTCTGTATCACAGTTGTTTTTCTCTTTGTTCTTGATATTTTATTGCATTGAAGCTGCTATGTGGATGATAAGGTTTATATGTGGCAAAGTGATGGAAGCAACTTTGTATGCCATAAGGTTACCATTACCTGGTCCAGAAAGTATGGACTTCTGATTATTAGGACTAGACTCTCAGCATAGGACACATGGCAGGAAAGAGATGGCGTGGGTAAGATTAAGATATGTGGTACTTACTTTTCTGACCATTATTTTCACATGTTGTAGGATGATTCCTGGGGACATGAAACATAAGTTGTATGAGTGTGAACACAGACTTTTATATGTTTTATCTAAACATGTGCACACAAAGGATGTAAAGATCTGCTGGACAATTTTCTTTTATTATTGCAATCAGTTGTAGTAGAAATGTTTAAGGCATTTTTTTATAACTGTTCATGTCTTTCTTCTGGCAATAAGATGTTTAAAAAAAAAAACAAAAAAAAAAACTTTTGTTTCATCAGGATACCATTTCCAGCACAGTCTATGCTTTACACTTAACAGTACAAGTGGTTACAAAAAGATGAAAGATGAGGACCATGGCATATCTACCATGAATGAGGGTGACTGTAAAATAACAGAGGTTGATTAATCACAAATAAATCCTTTGTCAGACTCCTCAAATAGGGGTTCCGCATAGTGAGGAAATGGATCAGATTATCTGGTCATGGAGAGCTGGCTGTACATGTAGGTTCTGCTGCTAGGGATACCCCAATTTTATATCTTATAGTGAAGGCGTATTAATGAATGTGTTTGCTTATTAATGTATTTATTAATTGCTTGTTTATTAATTGCATATGAATTAATTTATTAATGAATCTGTCTGTTTAGTAATTACATAATTAATTAATCCAAAAGAAATGCCTCAGCATTTAAACCATTTCATACTTTATTTTCCAGTTCAGCACTCTCACCATAGCAATAAACACCTCTCCAAAACTATAGAAAAAAATAAATGGGTACCCATCCAGTACTGTGTTGACTACTTTGTTCACAGGTTTTCAAATTAAACTTCACAGTGATGACACCTTCTCTCTCCTAGTCTTCAAGCTAGTTTGACAGATGCCATCATGTAGTCTTAGAGGTCATAATCACTCTGGTCTCCTTTTTCAAACCCCAAAACAAAACTTCATTGCACTGACCACTCCTTCTCTGTTCTTGGTCTCAGAATATAAGAATCCACACCCATCACAATGATAATTCCTTTTATCCCAAATTCCATGTACAGCTAAAAGTTCATCAAGTGGCAAGCTAAATGCAAGTACTTTTTCTCTGTACAGCTAACCTAATTATCACTAACTTCACCTCTTCCACACTGCTTCTTTCTCTTTTACTTATCTGCTTATTTATACTATTTACTGCACTTTTTTATTGCCTACCACCTACTTTTATAGTATATTTATTTACTGTGAACTAAACTACACTGTTATACTGCAATTGCCTGCTACACTGTGCCTGACTAAACTAGACTTTTTTGTTGTTCTCACTGTTTAGCAAGCTGTTTTGTTGTTCTCACTGTTTGTTAAGTATGCAGTGGTATTTTTTCACTTTTTTAAAGCTATATGTTTTCCCATCAAGTAGTATTTATTTAACTGACCTGTTAACTGTTTAAATCATTCTTTAGAGCCTCCTGGCTGATATTCTGCTGTTTTAATAGTTTTTCAGTGTCTCACTGTTATTTTCCACTGTCTTAAATATTCTCTAGTGTTTCCCACTGAAACTAAGGTAACTAGTAGCTGTACTATAGTCCAGATTTAGACCTGCTGCTTCTGGAACTGTTCGTAGGGGTTCATTTGTTTGACACCTGACTGATAAAGGGAGGCTGGTCTAGGGCTTGGAATAAGCATCCTCATTGGTCCTTTTGAATTTTGTTAGAGTTTTTTTCAAGTTTTAGCTTCTGGTATATACGCCCTGCATCTGAGCAGGCTTCTGCTTGTTTGCATATGGCGCAGCACCTCACACTACCATGCAAATGTGTGCCAAAGCCGGACAGTTAAATTCAACAAATGTTCCCTTAAATCCCAGGCAGAAATATCCATTCGCTGAGCTCCAACGCGATTATTTCTGAAAAGCCACCATTAGTGACAACAGTCTTCAACTTAGCCTTATGAATAGTTGGACTACTCTTGTTTCCACTGCCAACCTTGTTAACTTGGGTCTCTTGATGCAGTGTAGCAATTGCCTCATGTACACAGACAACCATCTACTAATGACACAGTTGAGTACAGAGTGCGAGAGATGTATTTACACCAAGAATCTAGAATCCATGCTCTCTCTCACTCAAAACAGCAACATTGAAAAGGTTGTCAACTCACTCACCACTACATACTCACAAAGTACCACTACTCATACACATACCATGACTCATACACATACCACGACTCATACACATACCACTACTCATACACATACACTACTCACACACATACCACGACTCATAAACATACCACTATTCATACACATACCACGACTCATACACATACCACTACTCATAGGTTCATAGTTTCATAGGTTGGTACTAGGTTTTCGGCCCTAGTGCCTATACAAGCCTAGCCATAACAATTCCCTGGCTATTTCTTCCCAGAATATTTACTTCCCTGTTCCCCTCTCTAGCAGAGTGACTGATGTGATCCCCGGGGTGAAATTCTTATCTCCCATCCAATCGTCAAGGTTCCTTTTGAAGAGGGCCAGAGAGGCACTCAGCTTGACTTGTAGAGGCAGTCTATTCCAGAGTATGGGGAGTCTCTGTGTCAGGAACCTATCCCTCCAGCATGTTTTGTTCATGGTGATGACCAGGTTTAGATCCCTGGAGCGTGTAGCTCTGAGGGATTGGGATTTCTTTAAGTGTAGCATGTCCAACAGCACTGGGTTTGACATGGCCTTGTATGTTAAGCAGAGATTGCCTCTAAGTAGGCGGTATGCAACAGAGTATATAGCTGGAGTTTTTTAGATGGTCAGCATAGGACATCTGCTTTAGGCCTGTAACTCCTTTAGTGAGGTATTTCTGTGGCCTTTCCAGTTTTTGCAGATGTCTTGTGAGGTACATACCAAATGAGGTGTTTTACTCTATAATGGGCCTATGAGGGGTGAGTACAGTGGGACAGTGACATCCTTTTTACTGAATGAAAAGCCCTTAGTGATGAGGTGTGCCACATAGAAGGATTTCCTGACTGTTGTGGCTATGTGGTTATCGAAAGTGAGACCACTGTCCACCTGTGTCCCTACGTCCCTTATCACACTTTACTTATGTGGTAATTCAAGGGTACATGTTTTTTCCCAAAGGGGATAACTATACATTTCTTGGCATTGAGCTTGAGACCATGCCTCTGGCACCAAGCATCTGTTTCTGTTAGGCCCGTTTGTAGAATATCCACATCATCTGGGGATTCAATAATGGCTCCCAGTTTGCAGTCATCTGCAAAATTTGTTAGCCAGAGTCCCTTTGTGCTGGCCTGTACTTCAGAGAAGTAGATGCCAAACAAGAGAGTCCCAGGACTGAACCCTGAGGTACTCCGGTTGTCACTTGTCTAGTGCTGGATTTTGAGTTGGCTACTTTTACAGTGTGGGTTCTGTCAGTAAGTCAGTTGGCAACCCATCAAGTGATGTAGGGATTAACGCACAGCTTTGTAAGTTTATCTATGATTCCAGAGTGGGGGATGGTGTCAAAGACCTTGGCGAGGTCCAAATAGACTGTGTGGACCGCCTTACCCTCGTCAATAGCTCTAGAGACTGATTCGAAGATGACAATCAGGTTGAGGAGACAAGATCGGCCCTTTACGAAACCAAACTGGGTGGGGTCCAGTGTTTGAAGGTTACCAATGTCTTTGTTTATAAGTTCCATGATAATAAGTTCAGTGGCCTTGCAGATCAGGCTTGTCAGACTGAGGGGACGATAGTTCCTTGGATCCAAGGTGGATCACCCCTTGTGGAGTGGGATAACTGTAGCTGTGCGCCACTCATTTGGCATAAAGCCTGAGGTGAGGCTATGATTAAACATGACACTTAGGCGAGGTGCCGGCTCATTTTGTAGTTCATGTAGTACACAGCCTGGGATGTCATCTGGTCCCTTGGATGCTGTAATCTTAGCTTTGGATGGTGCATTTTTTACCTGTGTGGCCATGAGTACCAGAATTTGGCAATCTTTTGGTATTGAGATTGGCCCGGGTGAAGTTGGCACTGAAGCATTCTGCCGGGATATTGGCAATATCCTTGGGATCAGTATATTTAATGCCATTCTGTTGTAGCTCAGAGCAGATCTGAGCATTGCCATTAAGATTCTTGACATAACTATAGAATGCCTTGTGGTTGTCCTTAGAATCTTTGGCAATTTTATTTTCGTAACTAGCTTTGGAGGATTTTATGAGGGATCTCAGCTTCTTACTGATGCTGGTAAGGGAGTTTTTTTACATCCTGGGATTTTCCTCTTTTCTGCAACAGTTTCTTCCTTCTGTTGTATAGTTTGTTTATGGCAGGGGACCACCAGATTGGGTTCCTTTTTTTGGAGGAGATCGTCTTGGTTCTGTTTGGAATGGCATGATTCATGCATGAGTGGATGTGCTCGTACAGTGCTTTACTGCAGGATTCAGCAGTTGAACTTTCAATTCCCATCTGCATGGGTGTCATGAAGTTTGTCACTTCTGACTTGAGTAGCATGAAGTTGACTTTGGAGAAGTCTTTTATGGAGGTTGTCCTACTGGGGGGGGTGAGGGTGGAATGTGGACGTCAAGGGTGATTAGCTTATGGTCAGACCTGACCAATGAGATGGTGACCACTGGTGTGGAGCATCGATCTCCTATGTTGGTAATGACCAGATCTAGGATATTTGAGCCCCTGGTGGGACTATGAATTAGTTGGTCCAGTGCATTGGAATTTATGAATTCCAAGAACCATTGGGCAAAGGTGTTGGTACCTGAGTAGTTTTCCCTGTTAATGGCAGGGTAGTTGAAATCACCCAGTATTAGGGAGTTTGGTTGTATCTTAATATTATCTAGTATGTTTCAAACACATAAATCCATATATACGGAGGTTCTCTTGACAAACTTACCGAAAAACCAGAGACCTCCAAAACACAATTCTGCTACAGCTGACACTTTCTCCACAGCACCCATGACACATAGCAACACCATTGTCTTACCCACCAAGCCCTTAAGGCATAAGACTCAAAAACCAAGTTTCCTTGTCATTAGAGGCTCAATAGTGAGACTCACGGATGTTCCACTCACCAGGATGGACAAGGAGAAAGTCACGGTCAGCTACCTGTCCAGTGCCAGGCTTTGCCAAATCAAGCATGCAGTCAGGTCTCACAGCAACAAGTACTGTTATGACACTGTCATAGTTCATGTTGGTTTGAATGGCCTGAGATGTATCTCATTGAACTATATGAAGAGAGACCTGGTCGCTTCTATGTGTCCCAGGCATATATGTCCTAGCCTTGAGCAGCATACTACCCTCACCTAGAATGATGCCACAGTATAAACAAAAAAGGATTGCTTTCAATAATTGTCTTGGTTTTTGGTGTCATTCCAAGGGTATCCAGTCCTTGTCTGCCTGGGTAGCCATAGTTAACAAACCTCATTGCTTTGCCAGAGATGGTTTGCACCTGGCACCCGTCGGCTTTCAGCTGTTGACAAAGGCTCTTGCCTCCTCCATAGTGCCTTTTTTAGACAAGGTCTCGAAAGCAACATTACCAATGTGTAATTAACCAATCAGAGCAAAATAAAGGTCATGCCGTTTAGGAGGGAGCTTAAACCAAAAACTGCACTCCCTGGAAGCACTTATATCACTAGAAGATGTAGATGTCTGTGCAGAAAAAATAAACCTGGTTTAAGGCCTCAGAGAGTACCCTGATCATGCAAGGGTACAATGCCTTCCAGACTATTAACTTTAAAATTTACATGTGAAAGCCAAAGGAGGTGGTGTTTCAATTTATATTACAGATAAATTCACCCCACATCTATTTAGACTGGACAACTCCACGGAGTTACTCTTGGACCAAGTTATGTTGGGTAAGACCCTGATTTAAGTCCTAGCCAGTTATAGATCCCCCTCCATGGGTCACGGCACCCATAAAGCCTACTTAACCGAACTAAAGACAATCCAAATTTTACTGAACACACTAGTTATGGGGGATTGAAATTATCCCACCAACTACTGGGAAACCTGCTCTAGCCCAAACTCAGTAGCACAAAAGTTCCTTGAGTTTGTGAATTCAAATTCCCTGGAGCAAATTGTCCATACCCCAACAAGAGGAACAAATATTCTAGATCTGGTCCTCACCAACATGTCAAACAGGTGCACTGCTGTAACTGTTAGACACTCATTAGTTAAAACTGACCACAAATCAGTCCCCTTCAAACTGACACTAACACCAGAATTCACAAAGGGTGAATCAGACTAAAAATCTTCACCAAGGCAAACTATACCCTCCTAGGTGAAGGTATAAATGCATTCCAAGCCCCACCCAAAGCTGAAAGTGGTAACTATACCAAAGCTTAAGGTAAAGCCCTGTACATTCACTTGCATAAGTGTATAAACTCAGCTATACCAGATAGAATCAAAGTCAGAGCCCCAAGTAAAATCAAGCTGCCATGGTGGATTTCCAGCATCAATAAACTCTACAACAAATGTAAAAAGTCGCTGTCCAAGAAAACAAAGGCAAGGACCCAGCAATGGAAAAGCACCTTCCTCAGCCTTAACAGACAAATAAGACAACTTGTCAAATCTTTTAATAGCTCCTTTGTGAGAAACTTAGCAAGTACTGCAAAGGATAACCATAAGGCCTTTTACAACTATGTATGTAACCCAAGCATGTGCAGAACTGGTGGTCAATGGTATCACATACACTGGCCACACAGAGATAGGGAACCTGCTAGCGGATAGGTTTGGTGAAAATTTCACTTCTTTATCCCCTCCTAACTTACAACAAACCCTCCTCCAATCTTCCACTCCACCTTACATATCTGAAGAGCAGGTCCCCAAAGCCCTGTCCAAGGCAAAGAACACCATCTCTATGGGACATGGTGACATCTCAGGCTATCTTCTAAACAGGATAAAACATGAACTAGCATCACCACTAAACACCCTTTTCAATCATAGCTTAACCACAAGCTTTGTTCCTGCAGAATGAAGAACAGCTACAGTTATCCCCCTCCACAAAGGTTGTCTAGCAACAGGCCCGGGGAATTACAGACTCATAAGTCTGATCAGCCTTATCTGTAAGACCATTCAGCTTATCATTACGGACCTCATAAATAAAGTCATAGGTGACCTCCAAACCCTGTATCCTACTCAATTTGGCTTTGTGAAGGGCAAATCCTGCCTGTTAAATCTGGTGGATTTCTTTAAAAGTGTGACCAAGGCCATTGATGAGGGCAAATTTGTGCACACAGCATACCTCAACCTGGCAAAGGCTTTCAACACAATCTCACGTTCAGGCATTACTGATAAACTTAGCAAACTGAATTTAAACCCCTTTGTTGTAAGATGGGTTGCCAAATGGCGCACAAACCGGAAACACACTATCAAAGTAGGTGATTACACATCAATCAGCATACCTGTTATCATTGGGGTACCACAGGGGTCAGTGCTGGGCCCCCTACTGTTTGGTATATACTTCTCAGAAGTTCAGGTCAAAACTAAAGGGTTGTGGCTGACCAAGTTTGCAGACAATTCCAAACTAGGTGCAATCATTGAATCCCCAAATGATGTCAGTATACTCCAGGATGGTCTCACACAGACCAACAACTGGTGTATTAGTCATGGTCTCAAAATGAATGTAAGAAAATGCATCATCTTTCCCTTCACACTGTCAAATCAATAACAACACCCTAAGTACCCATGAAGTGGCAAGGAACCTGAGATCACAGGTTGACTGCAACCTTAACGTTCAACCACCATGTGTTTACCATAGTAAGGAAAGCTTTCCATGTAGCTCACTTGATTAGCAAAGGCATCACCTTGAGAGCAAAAGAAGTTATAAACCCTCCACCCCATGCTCGGCACTTATCTGGACCATAACTGAGTATATGTACTGTACTAAGCACCTACAGCAATTAGAGAGACATTAGGGGTTTCTAACAAAGAAGATCAGGGGCCTCCAGCATGTGCTTTTCATGGAATGACTAGATTCCCTGTCCCTGTACTCCATATCATATAGACTTCTTAGGAGAGACTTATGCCTGACCTACAGAGCAACCCAAGACCCAAACCTAATGAACTTACTGCATATCCATAAATCAAATGGGTCTAGGGCTACCCATTCCATGGACTTAAATATGGCCTGCAACTTAAATAGGACATGGTGGAGGGACGGATTTATCTCCCAGTGACTGCCACGTCCTTGGAACAGGCTACAAATCATGTGAAATAGAGCACCTCTATGACACTGTTCAAGAACAACCTGAATGAGTGGATGGTGCACTATAAATTCTTACCAGGGATAGGGCATGCAACCCTCCTGGACATGGCATTCATCACTAAATGCAGTCTTGGTTACTGACTAATACTTCTACAGTATTACACTGGGTTGAAATGGCTAGGCTTAAAATGAGCTCTGGGTCAATAGCCTAGTAATCTCCTATGATCCTATGATCTCACATCCATATAACAACAAAGAAGAGTTGTTAATTTAATTGCCTTCTGAAATTAATTTACATGTTTTCTTAATTATACAATGACTATTCAATGCTATAAAAAATGAGCACATGGATTAGACAGACCAAACAGCATGCCCATTGTAAACTGAGCACATATCAATAAAAAAAGTCTGGTCATTAAATTACCATTGAGAAGCTAGACTTTCTATTGGCATATTCTGGAGAACTGCAAAATACAAAACTAAGAAAATAAATAAACAACTAAATAAATAAATACCTCAAGTATGTTTACAAAACTAAAACAGTTGTTGTTGTTGTTTGTCTTTCGGCTTTTCCTGGTTAGGGGTCGCCACAGCGGAAGATACCTAATTTCCCTTCTATTTCTCTGCTGTCCATCATAAAATCCAGAATTTAAAAAAAAAAATGAAAAACGAAAAAAAAAAAAAAAACAACACCAATAAAGATTTTGTTTTCTAAATTGCTTCTTACAATCATGGAAACATAAGTCCAATAAACATATACTGTATATCAGTGAACAATAAAGAATGCAGAAGACTAAAGTGCTGTTAAACAAAGACATTATTTAAGATAGGCAAGCAATTTCTTTCATCCTTGTGATCAAACCATACCAGCCAAAGGTAAATCCTGATGTACCCAAGCACAGTCATGGATGTTGAATCCTGATAGACCCATGCACAGATGTGCATATTAAATCATGATATACCCATGCACAGTCATGGATATTAAATCCTGATATACCCACGGACAGTCATGGATATTAAATTCTGACAAACACCATGCAAGGTCATGGATATTAAATTCTGATATGTCCATTCAAAGTGGCAGATATTAAATCCTGATCTGCCCATGCACAGTCATGGATATTAAATCCTGATATAGCCATGTGCAGTCATGGATATTAAATCGTGACATATCTGTGCCCAGTCATGAATATTAAATCCTGATATACCCATGCACAATCATGGATATTAAATCCTAATATACACATGCACAGTCATGGATTTTATATCCTGAGAGACACATATGCAGTCTTGCATATAAAATCATGATATACTCATGCACAGTTGTAGATCTTAAATCCTAATATACCCAGGCACAGTCATAGATATTAAATGCTGATATACCCATGCACAGTCATGGATTTTAAATCCTGATATACCAATGCACAGTCATGGATATTAAATCCTGAGATACCAGTGCACAGTCACGGATATTAAATCTTGATATACCCAGGTGCAGTCAAGGGCAATAAATCCTCATATATGTATAAACAGTTGTGGATAATAAATACTGATATACCCATGCAGAGTGATGAATATTTTATTCTGCTAAAACCACAAACAGTCATATAAACTAATTCCTGATATAATCATGCACAGTCACAGACATTAAATTCTGATATACCCATGTAAAGTCATGGATTTTAAATCCTGATATACCCATGCACATTTCTGGATATTAAACCCTGATATACACAAAACAGTCGTGGATATTAAATCCTGATATACCCATGAGCAGTCATGGATTTTAAATCCTGATATACTGGTGCAGAGTCATGGACAATAAAGCCTAATATAACTTTGAGCTGTCTGGATATTAAATCCTGATATAAGCATACACAGTTGTGGATATTAAACCCTGCTATACTGTAGTGTAGTCATGGATATTTGATACTTCCATACCCATGCACAGTCATGGATACAAAATCCTAATATACCCATGATCATTCATCAAAATTAAATCCTCATATACCTGTGCATAGTCATGGATATAAAATCCTGATTACCCCTTGCACAGTTGTGGATATTAAATCCTGATAAACCCACGTACAGACTTGGATATCAAATCCTGATATACCCCAACACACTCACAGTCATAGATATTAAATCCTGATATACTTATGGAAAGTTGTGGATTTTAAATCCTGATATAACCATGCACAGACATGGATATTAAATCCTAATAGACCCATGTAAAGTTATGGATATTAAATCATGATATATTCATGAACAGTCATGGATATTAAATCCTGATTTACCCATGCACAGAGATGGATAATTAATCCTGATATACCCATGCAGTATCATTTATATTAAATCCTGGTATATTCATTGTGCAGTCATAGTTATTAAATCCTGATATACTCATGCTCTGTCATGGATATCAAATCCTGAGAAACCCATGCCCAGTTGTGGATATTAAATCCTGATATACCCATACACAGTTATGGATATTAACTTGTTACATCTGAGTGGCATCTCCAGGTGCATCTGCAGTTAAATTGTACTTACACCTCTAGACATCAAATATTGCCTGTTCATATTTGTATCAATAATTCCAAACCCATGCAGCAGTGTATATTAAATCCTGATATACCCATGCACAGTGGTGGATATTAAATCCTGATATACCAATGTGCAGTTGTGGATATTAAATCTTGATAGACACATGTGCATTCATGCATATTAAACCTTGATATACCCATACAAAGTCGTGGATACTAAATCCTGATGTACCCATGTGCATGGTGAATATTAAATCCTACTATATCCATGCACAGTCATGGAAATTAAACCCTAATATACTCATGCAGAGTCATGGATATTAAATCCTGATATAAACATGCACAGTCCTGGATATTAAATCCTGATATACCTATGCCCAGACGTGGATATTACATCCTGATATACCCATGCATAGTCATAGACTTTAAATCGTAATATACCCATGCATAGTCATGGATATTAAATCATAATATACTCATGCACAATCATGGATATTAAATGCTGATATACCCTCACACAATTGTGGATATTAAATTCTAATATACCCTTAAACGGTCATGGATATTAAATCCTGATAAACTCATTCACAGTCATGGATATTAAGTCCTGATATAGCCATGCAAAATCATGGATTGTAAATCCTGATATACCCATGCATAGTTGTGGATACTAAGTCCTGATACAGCCTTGCACAGTCGTGGATATTAAATTCTGAAATACCCATGCACAATCATGGATATTAAATCCTGATATATCCATGCACAGTCATGGATATTAAATTCTAATATACCTAAGCACAATCATAGCTATTAAATCCTGGTATACCTATGTGCAGTTGTGGATATTAAATCCTAATATAGCCGTGCACGGTCATGGAAATTAAATCCTGATATTCCCATGTGCAGGTATTAATATTTAATCTTGATATACCTGTGCAAAATCATGGACGTTAAATCTTGATATACACATGCACAGTTGTGGATATTAAATACTGATATACCAATGAACAGCCGTGGGTATTAATTCTTGATATACCCTTGCACAGTCAAGGATATTAAATCCTAATTTAACCATGCACACACATTGATATTAAATCCTGACATAACAAAGCACATTTGTGGATATTAAATCCTGATATAGCCATGCACAGTCGTGGATATTAAATCCTGCTATACCCAACAAAATCAAGGATTGTAAATCCTGATATACCCATGTATAGTTGTGGATACTAAGTCCTGATACAGCCTTGCACAGTCATGGATATTAAATCCTGATAAACTCATGTACAGTCATGGATGTTAAGTCCTGATATAGCCATGCAAAATCATGGATTGTAAATCCTGATATACCCATGTATAGTTGTGGATACTAAGTCCTGATACAGCCTTGCACAGTCGTGGATATTAAATTCTGAAATTCAAATGCACAGTCATGGATATTAAATCCTGATATATTCATGCACAGTTGTGAATATTAAATCTTGTTATATCCATGCATAGCCATGAATATTAAACCCTGATATGCCTAAGTGCAGTCATGGATATTAGATCCTTATATACCTGTGCACAGTTATGGATATTACATCCTGATATTCCCATTTGCAGTCATGGATATTAAATCCT
>NC_056749.1:826385053-826400053 GCF_019279795.1 Protopterus annectens | reverse complement strand
GGAGGGAATTTGTTCTTCACCTAAACCCAACAAGAATGCAGCTTGGTGTCTTTTACAGGTACACATCCCAGATTGCCGCCTTTAACAGGTACACATCCCAGCTTGGCACCTTTTACAGGTACACATCCCAGCTTGGCACCTTTTACAGGTACACATCTCAGATTGGTGCCTTTAAAAGGTACATGTTCCAGCTTGGTGCCTTTAACAGGTACACATCCCAGACTGGTGCCTTTAACAGGAACATGTCCCAGCTTGGTGCCTTTAACAGGTACACATCCCAGATTGGCACCTTTAACAGGTACACATGACAGCTTGACACATTTTACAGGTACACATCCCAGCTTGATGGCTTTTATAGGTACACATCCCAGCTTGGCACGTTTTACAGGTACACATCCCAGCTTGTTACCTTTTACAGGTACACATCCCAGAGTGTTACCTTTTACAGGTACACATCCCAGGTTGGCACCTTTAACAGGTACACATCCCATCTTGATGCATTTTACAGGTACACATCCCAACGTGATGGCTTTTACAGGTACAAATCCCAGCTTGGCACCTTTTACATGTACACATCCCAGCGTGTTACCTTTTACAGGTACACATCCCAGCTTGATGCGTTTTACAGGTACACATCCCAACGTGATGGCTTTTACAGGTACACATCCCAGCTTGGCACCTTTTACAGGTACACATCCCAGAGTGTTACCTTTTACAGGTACACATCCCAGGTTGGCACCTTTAACAGGTACACATCCCAGCTTGATGTGTTTTACAGGTACACATCCCAACGTGATGGCTTTTACAGGTACACATCCCAGCTTGGCACCTTTTACAGGTACACATCCCAGCGTGTTACCTTTTACAGGTACACATCCCAGCTTGGCACCTTTTACAGGTACACATCCCAGAGTGTTACCTTTTACAGGTACACATCCCAGGTTGGCACCTTTAACAGGTACACATCCCAGCTTGATGCATTTTAGAGGTACACATCCCAACGTGATGGCTTTTACAGGTACACATCCCAGCTTGGCACCTTTTACAGGTACACATCCCAGCGTGTTACCTTTTACAGGTACACATCCCAGCTTGGCACCTTTTACAGGTACACATCCCAGAGTGTTACCTTTTACAGGTACACATCCCAGCTTGGCACCTTTTACAGGTACACATCCCAGCTTGGCACCTTTTACAGGTACACATCTCAGATTGGTGCCTTTAAAAGGTACATGTTCCAGCTTGGTGCCTTTAACAGGTACACATCCCAGACTGGTGCCTTTAACAGGAACATGTCCCAGCTTGGTGCCTTTAACAGGTACACATCCCAGCGTGTTACCTTTTACAGGTACACATCCCAGCTTGATGCGTTTTACAGGTACACATCCCAACGTGATGGCTTTTACAGGTACACATCCCAGCTTGGCACCTTTTACAGGTACACATCCCAGAGTGTTACCTTTTACAGGTACACATCCCAGGTTGGCACCTTTAACAGGTACACATCCCAGCTTGTTGTGTTTTACAGGTACACATCCCAACGTGATGGCTTTTACAGGTACACATCCCAGCTTGGCACCTTTTACAGGTACACATCCCAGCGTGTTACCTTTTACAGGTACACATCCCAGCTTGGCACCTTTTACAGGTACACATCCCAGAGTGTTACCTTTTACAGGTACACATCCCAGGTTGGCACCTTTAACAGGTACACATCCCAGCTTGATGCATTTTAGAGGTACACATCCCAACGTGATGGCTTTTACAGGTACACATCCCAGCTTGGCACCTTTTACAGGTACACATCCCAGCGTGTTACCTTTTACAGGTACACATCCCAGCTTGGCACCTTTTACAGGTACACATCCCAGAGTGTTACCTTTTACAGGTACACATCCCAGCTTGGCACCTTTTACAGGTACACATCCCAGCTTGGCACCTTTTACAGGTACACATCTCAGATTGGTGCCTTTAAAAGGTACATGTTCCAGCTTGGTGCCTTTAACAGGTACACATCCCAGACTGGTGCCTTTAACAGGAACATGTCCCAGCTTGGTGCCTTTAACAGGTACACATCCCAGATTGGCACCTTTAACAGGTACACATGACAGCTTGACACATTTTACAGGTACACATCCCAGCTTGATGGCTTTTATAGGTACACATCCCAGCTTGGCACGTTTTACAGGTACACATCCCAGCTTGTTACCTTTTACAGGTACACATCCCAGAGTGTTACCTTTTACAGGTACACATCCCAGGTTGGCACCTTTAACAGGTACACATCCAATCTTGATGCATTTTACAGGTACACATCCCAACGTGATGGCTTTTACAGGTACAAATCCCAGCTTGGCACCTTTTACATGTACACATCCCAGCGTGTTACCTTTTACAGGTACACATCCCAGCTTGATGCGTTTTACAGGTACACATCCCAACGTGATGGCTTTTACAGGTACACATCCCAGCTTGGCACCTTTTACAGGTACACATCCCAGAGTGTTACCTTTTACAGGTACACATCCCAGGTTGGCACCTTTAACAGGTACACATCCCAGCTTGATGTGTTTTACAGGTACACATCCCAACGTGATGGCTTTTACAGGTACACATCCCAGCTTGGCACCTTTTACAGGTACACATCCCAGCGTGTTACCTTTTACAGGTACACATCCCAGCTTGGCACCTTTTACAGGTACACATCCCAGAGTGTTACCTTTTACAGGTACACATCCCAGGTTGGCACCTTTAACAGGTACACATCCCAGCTTGATGCATTTTAGAGGTACACATCCCAACGTGATGGCTTTTACAGGTACACATCCCAGCTTGGCACCTTTTACAGGTACACATCCCAGCGTGTTACCTTTTACAGGTACACATCCCAGCTTGGCACCTTTTACAGGTACACATCCCAGAGTGTTACCTTTTACAGGTACACATCCCAGGTTGGCACCTTTAACAGGTACACATCCCAGCTTGGCACCTTTTACAGGTACACATCCCAGCGTGTTACCTTTTACAGGTACACATCCCAGCTTGGCACCTTTTACAGGTACACATCCCAGAGTGTTACCTTTTACAGGTACACATCCCAGGTTGGCACCTTTAACAGGTACACATCCCAGCTTGATGCGTTTTACAGGTACACATCCCAACGTGATGGCTTTTACAGGTACACATCCCAGCTTGGCACCTTTTACAGGTACACATCCCAGCGTGTTACCTTTTACAGGTACACATCCCAGCTTGGCACCTTTTACAGGTACACATCCCAGAGTGTTACCTTTTACAGGTACACATCCCAGGTTGGCACCTTTAACAGGTACACATCCCAGCTTGATGCGTTTTACAGGTACACATCCCAACGTGATGGCTTTTACAGGTACACATCCCAGCTTGGCACCTTTTACAGGTACACATCCCAGCGTGTTACCTTTTACAGGTACACATCCCAGCTTGGCACCTTTTACAGGTACACATCCCAGCGTGTTACCTTTTACAGGTACACATCCCAGCTTGGCACCTTTTACAGGTACACATCCCAGCGTGTTACCTTTTACAGGTACACATTCCCGATTGGTGCCTTTAACAGGCACACGTCCCGATCTCCTCACCTTTGCCATTCTCCTCACTCCTTTTAAACTGACATTACAAATAGGTTGACATTAATTCCCAGCATACTATATGCCATATGTTATCCACCATCTCAAGGAAGCAGCCGTTTGACCTCTGACATCAAAGCTCCCTGCCATGCTGCATTAAGGTGCATGTAGGTTTTCCCTCAGTTAACACTAGACATTGTCATTCTGTATATTTATATATGAAATAGAGGATTCTGATCAGGACTCCGAGCATAACCAGCTTATTATGTGTTTAAGGCATGGATGTCAATAAATTCACCCAGAGGGAAGACATAAGGGAAGCTCAAGATGTGAGTCTTAGGAGTTAATGTTGGAGACCCAATTATAATTATTTGTTGTGCATTGATCTTTATCTACTCCATATACTACTAGAGATAGAAAAAAAAGCATAAGAGTATGAAGTGTTTTATGGGCAGAAGCAAAGTGCTCCTCTGAGTAGCTAACACATTTGCTTTGTCTTACATTTTAGCTTAAAAGTGTGGTGAAGCAAAATATTTAGCATCTTATAAAGCTGTTTTAGCTTCTACAAGAACAAAGCTTAACAGTGCTTAGAGGCACTTGAGAAAAGCTTGTTTTACACCTTTATGACATCAGAAAAGTGCTTAATAAGTCTGTTTCTTTTTCTTAATTTCAAAATGCAATTTCAGTACTCCATGCCTAACATATGTATGTTGTGCTTAATTTGTCTTCTCTTCTTGTTCCTTCCTCTGGCTGAGATAACTGAAAAAAAAAAAACATTTTATACCACAATGCAGCATCCTTAGTCCTTCACTATAGTTATTCAGGACACTAGGCAGCACAGCAATCAGTTACCGTCTGCTGCACACTCAAGTTGATGGATTCCAACAGCTTCTCTAACAGAGAAAATTGTATACAAATTGTGATACAAAGGCTGATGTCATGCTAAGGAAATATAAGTTAAAATTCTATGTATTTTTCCTCTCTCTTTCTTACCTCCTCTAATATGTAATTTGGTCAACAAAATGTCCTTCCTATGGTGTGGGAAAGTGTCACCTTTTCTCTTTTTGAATCCATTAGGACATGTAAGGACATCAATTAACATATACACAACTTCTTGTCACCTATAAAATTATCCAGCATCCATCTGCCTGTCCAGCACTGAAAAACATTCTATGCTACCATGTTCTTAGTCTGTAATTTTGATTGAGTAACCAAAAACTCCAGTCTGTCTACAAACCTAGCAAATCTGCTGTGCATTGTCTGTGCTCATACAAAGTTCCTAACATCTGGAACTCTTTACCTGTATCCATCAAGACAATGCCCTCCCTCCCATATTTCAGAACCACTATGAAAGATGTTCTAGCTAGAAGCTGTCTCTATTCTTGCTCAAAACCAGAATAAACTATATTCCTAAATGTGAACAAGTACCTTTTAATTCCTTAAACCTCTGAATTCCTATCTAATTCTCGTCCCTGACTTTCTGTCTAAATACACCATGAGACTGTTTTTTCCCTCACTTCATATTGCAAGTCTTATTTCTATTAGAATAGCTTACCTTTACTTTCTCTACAAACTGTCTAAAATTTCTCTAAATATTAAATGATTGTCATATAACTTCTATTGATTCTTAACCAATGTTTTGAAGTTATGTTTAGTTTGTCATAATTATTTAAACCACAGATGTTTTTGTTTTATTTTTGAAGATTGTAAAATCATGGTTCTTAAAATATTTTGTAATAATTTGGAGCTTTTCTCCTAGGGCCTCCACTGAAATTGGGCTTCTACCTAGTCAGACTTTCCCATAATCGAATGTCAATAATGAATAAACAGTAAATAAATAAATAAATCAATAAAAGAATGGAAATTGATGAATCAGCATGAAGACATAAATTCTTACGTGTGCTGTGTAAGCAGCTCATAAAATGTTACCACAGTCCATTTCAAAGAAATGGCCAACAAGACCTGTGAAATCAAAGCAGATATTAAAATGTAAACAGTAAGATATGTATATAGACATCATACATATCTTTGCTTCCAATTGTCTCTGGGCTGGTGTAATTAATCATTTTGTCCTTTGTAGGTAAAATAACTAGTTTAGTTTCTTTTTGTATGAAAAAGTCAACAGCTAGAAAGGGAAGTAGTGTAATGAATCCCTAAAGCACAATTACTGTAAGTAATTGATATGTATAAATGCCTGAGCTTGGTCTTTGTTCCTCCTTGGCTTTGTTTAGATGCTATTGAGGTGACTCCTTCCCTTTAAATTTGCTATTTGCAGTGTCTGCCTGTTATCTTCTAGGAACTTATAATAAGTAAAAGGTTCAGTACTTTTCAGGTAGTTAATAGTTATATATGTGCAGCTAATTTAAATAGATTTAATTAGCCTTGTTTGTTTAAATAAGTGTTATGTTTCCATATATACTTCTCATTACTTTGCGATTTCACCTGTCTCTGCCCTGTTAGCTTATACTTTAAGTTACTCAATTTTTAAGCTCTAAAGGCTGTTTTTCATTATATACATATCACTGCTACTTATTATCTGAGAGGAGATTATCATGTCTCACTGGATACATTATATACATATCACTGCTACTTATTATCTGAGAGGAGGATTATCATATCCCACTGGATACATTATATACATATCACTGCTGCTTAATATCTGAGAGGATGGTTATCATATCCCACGGGATACATTATATACATATCATTGCTACTTATTATCTGAGAGGAGGTTATCATGTCCCACTGGATACATTATATACATATCATTGCTACTTATTATCTGAGAGGAGGGTTATCATGTCCCACTGGATACATTATATACATATCATTGTACTTATTATCTGAGAGGAGGGTTATTATGACCAACGAGATACATTATATACATATAATTGCTAATTATTATCTGACAGGAGGAATATCCTGTCCCACAGGAAACATTGTATACATATCATTGTACTTATTATCTGAGAGGAGGGTTATCTTGTCCCACGGGATAGATTATATACTTATATATGCTACTTATTACGTGAGAGGAAGATTATCATGTCCCAAAGGATACATTATATATATATGATTGTTACTTATTATGTGAGAGGAAGGTTATCATGTCCCATTGGATACATTGTATACATATCATTGCTTCTTATTATTTGAGAGGGGTTATCATGTCTCACTGGATACATTATATACATATCACTGCTACTTGTTATCTGAGAGGAGGTTACCATGTCCCACTGGATACAATATACACATATCATTGCTACTTATTATCTGAGAGGAGGGTTATCATGTCCCAGTGGATACATTATATACATATCACTGTACTTATTATCTGAGAGAAGGGTTATCATGTCCCGCGGGATACATTATATACATATCATTGCTACTTATTATTTGAGAGTAGGGTTATCATGTCCCACAGGATACGTTATATACATATCATTGCTAATTATTATCTGATAAGAGGATTATCATATCCCACTGGTACATTAATTACATATCACTGTGATTATTTTCTAAGAGGAGTATTATCATGTCCCAGTGGATACATTGTATGCATATCACTGCTACTTATTATGTGATAGGAGGATTATCATGTCCCACTGGATACATTATATACATATCACTGCTACTTATTATCTGAGAGGAGGATTATCATGTCCCACTTGATACAGTATATACATATCATTGCTACTTATTTTGTGAGAGGAGGATTATCATGCACCACTAGATACATTATATACATATCATTGTACTTATTTTCTGAGAGGAGGGTTATCTTATCCAACTGGATACATTACATACATATCACTGCTTCTTATTATCCGAGAGGAGGGTTATCATGGCCCATGGAAAACATTATAAACATATCATTGTACTTATTATCTCAGAGGATGATTATCATGTCCCACCGGATACACTATATACGGTTCTACCTGACTTCGTCGACAGCGCAGAAGACCGAAGATCAGAAGACCGAATCGCGAGTGGCAGAACATCGACAATGCAGAAGACCGACACGACGGATGACAACACCAATGCCGAGGATGCCGACATGGGGAAAGGCTGTGTGAGTATGCGGGTAGTGTGGCGGCGTTAGGCAGGTAAGTGTGGAGATTGACGGTCTGTGGGGATAGGGGTGGGTTAAGTGAGTTAGGGTTAGGAGGCGATAGGGGTGGGTTAAGTGAGTTAGGGTTAGGGGCGATAGGGGTGGGTTAAGTGAGTTAGGGTTAGGGATTAAGTGAGTTAGGGTTAGGGGCGATGAGGGAGGGTTAAGTGAGTGAGGGAAGGGGGGTTAGGGTTAGGGTTAAGTGTTTAGTGTGAGCTTGTAAGGATTTTGTTGTGCTTGTGTTGTGTGTGTGGTTTGTGGAATGGGGATGTGTTTTGTTTTTAATTGTTATTGTGGTGTGTGCAGTGTATGGGGTTTCGTGTTTGTGTACCGTCGGTTATTTCGTTGTCGGTTATGTGTGGTTTCGTGTTTATGGACTGTCGAATATGTGGTGTCGGTGATGTGGTTGTCGGTGTTGTGTGGTTTCGGCTATGTCAGGTAGAACCCTATATACATATCATTGCTTCTTATTATGTGAGAAGAGGGTAATCATGTCCAAATGGATACATTATATACATATCATAGTACTTATTATCAGAGAGGATGATTATCATGCCCTCTGGATATATTGCATACATATCATTGCTACTTATTATCTGAGAAGAGAGATATCATGTCCCACAGGATACATTATATACATATCGTTGCTACTTAGTATGTGAAAGGAGGATTATCATGTCTCACTGGATAAACTATAGATATATATATATATATATATATATATATATATATATATATATATATATATATATATATATATATATATACATATATAGATGTCATTGCTATATTATATACATATCATTGCAACTTATTATCTAAGAGGAGGGTTATCATGTCCCACGGGATATATTAAATACATATCATTGCTACCTAATATCTGAGACGAGGGATATCATGTCCCACAGGATATGATATATACATATCATTGCTAATTATTATCTGAGAGGAAATTATCATGTCCCAGTGGATACATTGCATACATAACATTGCTACTTTTTATGTAAGAGGAGGGTTATCATGTCTCACTTGATACAATATATACATATCATTGTACTTATTTTTTGAGTGGAGGAATATCATGTGCCACGGGATACATTATATACATATCATTGTACTTATTATCTGAGATGAGGGTTATTATGTCCCATGGGATACATTATATACAAATCACTGCTACTTATTTTCTGAAAGGAGGATTATCATGTCCTAGTGGATACATTGCATACATGTCACTGCTACTTATTATGTAAGAGGAGGGTTACCATGTCCCACTGGATGTATTATATACATTTTGTTGTACTCATTATCTGAAAGGAAGATTATAATGTCTCATGAGATACATTGTATACATATCATTGCTACTTATTATCTGAGAGGAGGGTTATCATGTCCCCTGGATACAGTATATACATTTCATTTCTACTTATTATCTGAGAGGAAGGTTATCATGTCCCGCAGGATACATTATATACATATCATTGTACTTTTTATCTGAGAGGAGGGTTATCATGACCCAAGGGATACATTTTATATATATAATTGCTACTTATTATCTGACAGGAGGATTATTAAGTCCCACTGGATACATTGTATACATGAGAAACAACTGGTGGCCAGCATTGAATGTGTATCGAAGTAAAACAAAAAAAGCACCAAAAAATGGTACTATAATTACTGAACTTTATTAAACAGACCGGTTTCGGCAAAAAATGCCTTCTTCAGTGTAAAAATACATAAATATACAGAACTAGAAAATCATAAATATTTATAGACATACCCAGCCAATTAAATCAGTGGTATATTCCCACTAGTGGCTCTAATTAAATATACATGAACCAACGATAATAATAGAAAAAAATAAATTAAAGCAGAACTACATATACAATGACAAATAAAATAAAAACATATAATGTAAAACAAACATAACAGCATGAATAAAGTACTGACCACATAAATCAGAATATTAAACTATGCAAAATCTTGAAAGGCACATACAAATGCCCAAAAATAGAAATGATAAATGATTATATCTCATTATATATTAAATAAACCTGAAAGAAAAATGGACATCCCAGTTGAATAGAATAAACAGAACATGCATACTAAAAATATAGTGTTATCAATGTGCATATACCAATTAGAAACAAGTACTATAAAAAGGTCCAGATAGCACTTCTAATATTCAGAATAATGTAATTGTTCCATTCTTCATAAAAATTGTGGTTATAAATGGTCATTGTGTCCCGGTGAGAATAACGCACCCAATGTGATGATCCAATATTTTTCTTTATGATTGAGTATATTATGCCATCCTTGAGGGTTACTACGATCACCAATAATCTTGTCAATAATCATAAAAGTAAATTGTGCATTGGGATGTTTCAATGTATGGCGATATAGAGCATTAGTTTCTTTTTTGGTCTTAATCTCAGATCTATGTTCATTAATATGTGTTCTGAGTGGTCTAGAAGTCTGGCCCACATAAAAGGACTGACACCGACAGGTGGCCAGATAAACCACCCAGCTACTGCTGCAATTGCCAGATATTTTACAATCATACACCCTGATGGTATTGTGACTAGTAAATTGTTTTAGTTTGCTAACCTGTTTGCAGAAGCCACAATGACCACAGGGGAATGTACCCAATAATTCATCCCCAGACATAGTCAACTGTTTATATATGGCTCCCCCACTTTCAATATGTTTAAAGTGAGAAAACATAGAACCCAGGGTTTTGCCTCTTCTATATGTGAACCTGACATTGTTGACCCAGAATAGACCTCAAATAATCATTAGCCATAAGAATGTTCCAATGTCTGTTAACAATGCCCTTAATAGCTTTACAATTTCTGCCATAAGTGGTAACAAACCTAATAGTAGAATCCAGGGAGTCACTCACTTGTGTCTTGTATTGTAATAAAGTGTTTCTGTCAATGTGGGTAGTCCAGGTCCAGGCCCTGGTTATATTCTGATGTTTATAATTACAGCCTTGCAACAGTTATGCAACAATCATAATATCGCTATTTTACCTGCAGATAAGGGTGGTGAGGTGGTGGTTATGAATATGAGTTCCTATTTGAATGAGGGCAGATCACAACTATCCGACACTAGATGTTATATGAACATGGCTATCGATCCTACTGATAACTTCAAGAAGGAAATAGATTCGTTCCTGAATCTAGCCCAGGAAGAAGGCATTATCAGTAAAAATTGTGTTTCACATCTTACAGTCAAAGATCCCCAGAAACAAATTCTTTATTTACTTCCTAAAATACATAAATCCATCACTAATCCTCGAGGTAGACCAGTTGTCTCAGGCTTTGGCTCCTTGACAGAACCATTATCTGCATTTCTTACTCAATATCTCAAACCACTGTTGAGTTTTGTTAGGGCAAGATTGCAAGATACGACACAATTTTTACAGATCATTCAGGATACCCAATTAGAGCCTGGGTGGATCATGTGTTCATTGGATGTCAAGGCCTTATATACCAGCATTCCACACTGGGCAGGATTACAGGTCTTACAGTATTGGTTGGATAGGGTTGCCCTATATTCCCCAGGGTTTAATACTCTGCTTATTTGCATGACCGAACATGTTCTGAACAAAAATGTTTTTTATTTCCAAGGGCAATGTTACTGGCAGCTTCAGGGTACGGCTATGGGAGCATCATTTGCTCCAATATATGCCGATTTGTTCATGGCATTCTTTGAGGAATGCATGATCTGTGATCCATTACACAACATCTATCTTGTGGAAATTGATATATGGCGTAGATACTTGGATGATTGTTGGATGGTGTGGCGGGCAGATGTCAGGTATTTGCAGGAATTTATGGAATACCTTAATCATAACATCTGGGGAATTGAATTTACGGTAACATTCAATTTTGAAACCATTAATTTTTTGGATGTCACTATTACCAGGAACAGGGATTATATGCTGAATACTGTGATATACCGTAAATATCCCCAATATAATACTTTATTGCATGCTTTCAGCATGCATCCACGCCACACCATCCGCAATATTCCCAAGTCACAATTCATGAGCATGAAACGCCTAAGTTCCACAAAACTGGATTACGATAGAGCCAGTTTGGACCTATTTTATAGATTTGCTAACAGAGGATATAAACATCAGGATATTACCAGGGCCTGGACCTGGACTACCCACATTGACAGAAACACTTTATTACAATACAAGACACAAGTGAGTGACTCCCTGGATTCTACTATTAGGTTTGTTACCACTTATGGCAGAAATTGTAATGCTATTAAGGGCATTGTTAACAGACATTGGAACATTCTTATGGCTAATGATTATTTGAGGTCTATTCTGGGTCAACAATGTCAGTTCACATATAGAAGAGGCAAAACCCTGGGTTCTATGTTTTCTCACATTAAACATATTGAAAGTGGGGGAGCCATATATAAACAGTTGACCATGTCTGGGGATGAATTATTGGGTACATTCCCCTGTGGTCATTGTGGCTCCTGCAAACAGGTTAGCAAACTAAAACAATTTACTAGTCGCAATACCAGCAGGGTGTATGATTGTAAAATTTTTGGCAATTGCAGCAGTAGCTGGGTGGTTTATCTGGCCACCTGTCGGTGTCAGGCCTTTTATGTGGGCCAGACTTCTAGACCACTCAGAACGCGTATTAATGAACATAGATCTGAGATTAAGACCAAAAAAGAAACTAATGCTCTATATCACCATACATTGAAACATCCCGATGCACAGTTTACTTTTATGATTATTGACAAGATTATTGGTGATCGTAGTAACCCTCAAGGATGGCATAATATACTCAATCATAAAGAAAAATATTGGATCATCACATTGGGTGCGTTATTCTCACCAGGACTCAATGACCATTTATAACTACAATTTTTATGAAGAATGGAACATTTACATTATTCTGAATATTAGAAGTGCTATCTGGACCTTTTTCTAGTGCTTGTTTCTATTTGGTATATGCACATTGATAACACTAAATTTTTAGTATGCATGTTCTGTTTATTCTATTCAACTGGGTTGTCCATTTTTCTCTCAGGTTTATTTAATATATAATGAGATATAATCATTTATCATTTCTATTTTTGGGCATTTGTATGTGCCTTTCAAGATTTTGCATAGTTAATATTCTGATTTATATGGTCAGTTCTTTATTCATGCTGTTATGTTTGTTTTACATTATATGTTTTTATTTTATTTGTCATTGTATATGTATTTCTGCTTTCATTTATTTTTTTCTATTTTTATCGTTGGTTCATGTATATTTAATTAGAGCCACTAGCGGGAATATACCACTGATTTCATTGGTTGGGTATGTCAATAAATATTTATGATTTTCTAGTTCTGTATATTTATGTATTTTTACATTGAAGAAGGCATTTTTTGCCGAAACCGGTCTGTTTAATAAAGTTCAGTATTTATAGTATCATTTTTTGGTGCTTTTTTTTATTTTACTTTGATACTCATTCAATGCTGGCCACCAGTTGTTTCTCTTGTGTTTTTTTGGCCTTGCAGATACCTACGTGCATAGCATCAAGTTTGGTTGTGGTTTACATTGTATACATATCATTGCTACTTATTATCTGAGAGGAGGGTTATCATGTCCCCTGGATACAGTATATACATTTCATTTCTACTTATTATCTGAGAGGAAGGTTATCATGTCCCACGGGATACATTATATACATATCATTGTACTTATTATCTGAGAGGAAGATTATCATGTCCCAGTGCATACAGTGTACACATATCATTGCTACTTGTTATCTGAGAGGAGGGTTATCAGGCCCCACTGGGTACATTATATACATATCATTGTACTTTTTATCTGAGAGGAGGGTTATCATGACCCAAGGGATACATTCTATACATATAATTGCTACTTATTATCTGACAGGAGGATTATCATGTCCCACTGGATACATTGTATACATATCATTGCTACTTATTATCTGAGAGGAGGGTTATCATGTCCCCTGGATACAGTATATATATTTCATTTCTACTTATTCTCTGAGAGGAAGGTTATCATGTCCCACTGGATACATTATATACATATCATTGTACTTTTTATCTGAGAGGAGGGTTATCATGACCCAAGGGATACATTCTATACATATAATTGCTACTTATTATCTGACAGGAGGATTATCAAGTCCCACTGGATACATAATATACATATCATTGCACTTATTATCTGAGAGGAAGATTATCATGTCCCTCTGCATACATTGTATATATATCATTGCTACTTATTATGTGAAAGGAGGGTTATCATGTCCCACAGGATACATTATATACATATCATTGCTACTTTTTATCTGAAAGGAGGATTATCATGTCCCACCGGATACCTTATATACAGATCATTTTAGTTATTATCTGAGAGGAGGGTTATGATGTCCCACGGGATACATTATATACATATCACTGCTACTTTTTTTCTCAGAGGAGGATTATCATGTCCCAGTGGATACATTGCATACATATCATTGTACTTATTATGTGAGAGAAGGGTTATCATGTCCTGCTACATTATATACATATCATTGCTAATTATTATCTGAGAGGAGAGTTATCGTGTCCCACTCGATACATTATGTACATATCATTGTACTTATTTTCTGAGAGGAAGATTATCATGTCCCAATGCATACATTGAATACATATCATTGCTATTTATTATCTGGGAAGTGGGTTATCATGTCCCACTCGATACATTATGTACATATCATTGTACTTAATATCTGGGAGGAAGATTATCATGTCCCAGTGGATACATTGTATACATAACATTGCTACTTTTTATGTGAGAGGAGGGTTATCATTCCCACTGGATACATTCTATACATATTCTTGTACTTATTTTCTGAGAAGAGGAATATCATTTCCCATGGGATACACTATATACATATCATTGCAACTTATTATCTGAGAGGAGGATTTTCATGTCCCACTGGATACATTATTTACATATTACTGTACTTCTTATCTGAGAAGAGGATTATCATGTCCCCACTGGATACATTATATACATATCACTGCTACTTATTATCTGAGATTAGGATTATCATGTCCCACCTGAACATTATATGCATATCATTGTACTTATTGTCTGAGAGGAAGATTATCACATCCCACTGGATACATTGTATACATATCATTGCTACTTATTATCTGAGCACAGGGTTATCTTGTCCCACTGGATACATTATATACACATCATTGTACTTATTATCTGAGAGGAGGATTATCAT
>NC_056749.1:826333695-826384553 GCF_019279795.1 Protopterus annectens | reverse complement strand
AATGTGTGCATACTGCTTTACTTCTACAGTGATTATTTTGATTTGATTTTTTTTACATTTTATAGCACAATGCACAAACACTAACTTATCTGCTAAACAAAACAATACTGTCTCACAATGAAAATAGACTTGGCATTAAAACTTCTCTGCCCTTGAAACTCACATTCATTGAAACAGCATTAAAACCCACACAACATCCAAAGAAAGTGCATCTGGCCAGTGGTGGATAAAGATTACCTTTGGGCTGTTTTCAAATCAGATGCTCCTTGCACACAAAATAAGAAGCATACATGCGTTCTTTGATACACCTTCCTGACTTTATCAAATTATGTTCCTTGTATAATACAGCACATTTGTTAGACGTAAGTTAGCGCACATTTTAAATTTATTGTTTGAACATTTTTCCAGTAGGCATGAAGCAAAATGCATGCACCAATAATGACAAAACTGCCCTATTCAGGACATTCTCATGATAGCAGTCTACTTCTACACACACACACTGTATATATATATATATATATATATATATATATATATATATATATATAAATCAAATACAGAATCACAGTAGTGTAAGCCATAAGCATGTTGCACAGCTTCTTGCACTTATTTTCAATTGGGAGGGGCAAAAGGCCAAACACCAGGGACACACTTTAAACATTGCTTGTATAATTTTGGAAAGTTGCTTGCATAAAATGTTGTGTTACCACTGTACATTTCACTGCCGAGTCTTGAACCCAGAGCACTACAGTCAGAGCAACATTCCACTAAGCTAAATCAGTTTTCTGAAAGACAGGAAGACAAACTTAAATGGCTAATATTTAGTGAATTCAGTTCTCACTTATCACCATAGCTCTCAACCTCTTAGCACAAAAATACAGAACAAAGTCAGTAATGGGGGAATACAGCCCCAAAACAGGGACACATTTCAAATACTGATCTTATAAACTTAGAAAATTGCTAGCATAAAAGGTTTTGTATTACTGCTCCTGAAAAAACAAAGATTTAATGAGGAATAGAACAAAATTGTGAGGCATAAATTCACAAGTGATGGGGCTAGGGACTTTAGGCTCTTTTTACCTGCACCCAAGGTACAGGGTTTGAGCCTGTGTACCTCTAGACACCAGCTGTATCCTGTTGGGGGCATTTTCTCACACACACAGACACACACACACACACACACACACACACACACACACACACACACACACACACACACACACACACACACACACACACACACACACACACACACACACACACACACACACACACACACACACACACACACACACACACACACACACACTCTGAAGACAGTACCTTAGCTCTGCAGTAATCCTGAAGCAGTTAATCTGCAGCTGAATGTCTGCCTGAACAGCCGTTATCCTAAAAGAAAACCTCTGAGGCTGCAGTTAAAAGAAATCCGACGAATGGCAACACTAAAGAATTCCGCCAGCTCTGCAAAAAAAGAAATCCAAATCCGAGACTGCAGTTAAAAGAAAACTCTGCAGCAGAACTGCAGTTAAATGAGAAATCAAATGGGTGTGTGGTCATTACGTGATGATGAGTTGGGATGGTTGCAAGTGCTGCATAAGTGGGGGGGGGGTGCCCCCCCCCCCTTGCTCTATAGTTCCGGTGCCCATGCATGGGTAGTTACTGGTGATAAGTGGGTTAAGGACCCGGCCTACTCTGACCCATGCTAATGGTGGGAGAGGTATATGTGCCCCTATTGACCAGTGTGTGCCTGCCATAAAGCCCAGGGTCAATAAGCTACTGGCTGGCTCGTGTCTAGTTTCTCAGCCTGGGATAGCTCTGTTGAGCGAAAGCTGGATGTAAAACCAACCAACCTGCCAAACATGAACTGAGAATTGCTACGCTTAATGTAGGGTCACTGACAGGATGCAGCTTGGAAGTGGATGATATGGAGAAGGCTGAACATCCTATGCATCCAGGAGACAAGACAGAAGGGCAGAGCAGCAATTTGGAACCAGAGTCATCTACTCAGGTGGAGGGCAGGCTAGAAATGGTGTAGGAAGTGTGGTGAGAGAGAGGCTTTAGAAGGCAGTAAGGGATGTCATCACAATTAATGAAAGACGCATGGTAGTCAGACTCCAGTGTAATGATAGGGCAGTATTCATAATCTCAGCCTATGCACCACAACAGGGTTGTGATAGTGAGGAAATGAGTGCATTCAGACAGCAGCTGCAGGGCCTATTGGATGAAGCAGGACACCATGAATTGGTGTTGATAATCGGTGACTTGAATGCACATATCGGGACAGACATAAGAGGATATGAGGACTGCCTGGGTCCACATGGTTGGGGCAACAGGAATAAAGAAGGAGAAGCCATTCTAGACTTCTGTGTGGCAAATGGCTTGATAGTAGCCAACACATGGTTCAGAAAAAGAGACAGTCACAAGATCACATACAAGAGTAGTCAACATGCAGCTCAGGTAGCCTACATCCTAGTAAGGAAAAGGCACTGGGGTAGAATCCATGATTGCAAAGTCATCCCCAGTGATACAGTTGGCCCACAGCATAAACCACTAGTTGCCACAATCAGCTGCAAGCAGTGGTCAGAGAAGGATCTAAGGTTAATAGAGACCAAGCTGAAGACATGGAAGTTGACTGGATATAAAGTTATTATTTTTTATTATTATTTTACATTTGTTGACCGGGATAGTCCGATTGGATAAATGAACATTTTCAGCGGATGCCCAGGGAGAAAAGCTCCAAACTTACAAACAGATAAAGACAAGCAAGTTACAGTATATGCACAAACATATTGTATTAGCATAGAAGTTACGGTCTCACATTTCAAGCCTATGAAGAATACAGTTTATATTCAGAAATATATACAAATATGTTACAGCTTCTCTTATCAAACCTATAGGTGCAGTTATATACAGAGTATCTGCAGAGATGTTACAGTTTCTCTTTTAGTGTAAGAGGTTAGTCGCTGTGAATAAAAAATTGCAGGGTTATGGAAGTAGATGAGGTTTTAGTCAGCGTTAGAGCAAGGACATATCCAGTAAGTTTTAAAATACTGGGTTGGACTTTTTCTTTTTTGAACTGACTAAGGGAGGGGTTCAGAGTAAGGTCAGATGGGAGCAAATTCCAGGTTTTGTGTACTGAATTTGCAAACAAAGATTCTCCAGATAGGTTGTTAGCTTTAACAGTTTGAACCAAAAGTTTTGTAGTGGAACGAAGTGGCCTAGCGTTTTTGTAGGGATGGATAATGTTTTTAAGGGAGGGATTTTTTCCTGGATGGTTAATAACCTTGAATGCTACAGTAAGTTGAATATATTGAATTAGCCTGGGTATTTCTAGCCATTCTATGAGGTTTAGGTTTTGACAATGGTACAACAGTTCAAGGAATTACTCAGGGCTCTAGCACCCCAAGAAGAGGAGGAAATAGGTGGAGTTGAAGAAGAATGGCAGCGCCTAAAAAACAGCATGTGTTAGGACTACAGAAAAGATATGTGGCCGAGCCAGGTATGGAAATAAGGTACATAAGGAAAGCTGGTGGTGGAATGCAGAAGTCTAGGAAGTCATCAAAAGAAAAAAAGAGTGCAGGAAGAAGTGGGAGACAGAAAAAAATGACTAGGCTAGGAAGGACTACTGGTTGGCTAACAAAGAAGCTAAGAAAGAAGTTGCAATAGCAAATAATAGGGCACTGGAGGCACTCTACCAACTTCTGGAAAGTGACTCAGTAAGGGGCACAAAGAAACTATATCAGGTTGCAAGGCAAAGACAAAAAGATAAAGAAAATAGACACTCTTCATAAGGGATGCCAGCAACAGCCAGCTCACCAGCCCAGAGGACATCAAAGGCAGATGGCAGGAATATTTCCAGCAGCTTCTGAATGAAGAAAACCCCACAGACACTGTACTGCTCCAGAAATATCCTACAACGAGAGAAGAAGAGGAGCCCACCCTACACCCTAGAAGAAGTAAGAACATTAAGGAAGATGAAGTCAGGGAACGGAGCAGGCTCAGATGAGGTCACAGCAGATATGATAAAGATGCTGGGTGAGATAGGGGAGAAATGGCTCCTGAGGGTACTAATAGCAGTGTGGAGAGAAAGGCATATCTCAGATGAATGGAGAATAAGCATACTCATGCCAGTGTACAAGAATAAAGGGGACATCCACAACTGTGAGCAGTACAGAGGCATCAAACTCCTATCACATTGTATCAACGTTCTGGAGAAGGTGCTAGATAAATGGATACACAGAGTAGTAGAATGTAACATGGGAGATGATCAGTTTGGATTCAGATCAGGATGCAGCACAACTGACCTAATGTTTGCATTTAGACAGATAGTTGAGAAGAAGCTAGAGATGAGGAAAGAGTCCAAGTGGGCATTCCTAGACATGGAGAAAGCATATGACAAGGTCCAAGAAAGCTGATCTGGGCAATACTGCAGTGGTTTGAAGTCCCAGAAACATTGGTAGAATTAGTGCAGGCTATGTACAAGGATCCAATGACTCAAGTACGAATAGTGTTCGGCCTCACAGAGGGTTTCCCAGTGGGAGTGGGTGTACACCAGGGTTCAGCTCTGAGCTCACTGCTGTTCATACTAGTAATGAACTACATTAGCAAACAGGTTGAAGGGAAAAGTGCAACAAAGCTGCTGTATGCAGATGATGTGGAAGTTCAGGCAGAGTCTGAGCTAGAACTTCAGCAAAGGGTAGGAGAATGGAATGCAAATCTGAAGGCACATGGGATGAAACTAAGCACAGATAAGACAGTGGTAATGGCAGCAGATTGGGGAAATCAGAAGAAGCTGAGAATAGAGATAGAAGAGAAGACAGTGGAACAGGAAACAGCTTCAAGTATCTGGGCGGGTGGTTGAGGATAAGGGTAGTCTGAATGAAGAGGTCAAAGCTAGAATCAGAGGGGCTGCAGCCAACTGGCATAGAGTATCAGGTGTAGTCTATGACAGAAAACTGCCAAAGAAGCTGAAAAGTAAGGTGTACAAGACAGTGGTGTGACCAGTACTACTGTATGGTACAGAAACCTGGGTAGTAAAGGCAGAGCAGTTGAAAAAGCTAGAGGTGATGGAAATGAAGTGCCTGAGAAAGGTGGTAGGATGCACACTGCGGGACAGGCGAAGAAATGAGCACATAAGAGCAGACGCCAAATTAGCTCCAATTGCAGAAAAGATCAAAGAGAACAGATTACGGTGGTTTGGGCACATGTGCAGAAAAGCAGAAAATAATCTGGTGAGGAAAATTTGGGACAGACAGGAAGAAGGTAAGAGTAAGCGAGGATGTCCAGCAAAGTGGTGGATGGATTGTGTGAAAGAAGATCTGCGACAGTCAGGCATGAGTGTTGAAGAAGGTAGGAGGGTGGCACTGAATCGAGAGAGATGGCGACAGTTAACATGATACCCCGACCTCATGTAGAAAAATGGGAAAAGGGGGGGGGGGTGTATGATGATTGTGCCCCTGGACTGAAGCATTTCAGTGTTTTCTCATCATGTCTGATTATGGTGTAAGGTTTAGGAGCAGAGAACATAGCTTTTCTACAATAGTTGTGCCCCTGGCCTGTAGCATGTCCATGTTGTGTTATCTCATGTCTGATTATGGTGTGAGGTGTAGGAGCTGAGGACATAGCTTTTATGTATTAGTTGTGCCCCTGGACTGAAGCATGTCCATGTTGTGTTATCTCATGGACTTTTGTAGTACTACTTGCTAAAGGCTTCACTCCACCATAGCTCTGCAGCAGGTTTTGACTTGCTTCCTTATTGTGCACTGAGTGTTTTGTCACTTCCTTTGTGTCTTGTCCTGAAGAAGAGCTTGCATCACTGAGATATTTTTCCAAATAGTTTAAGAAAAATACTTTCTCTTTGTGTACAAAGTGCCTCTACAGCTTTATTTAGATGCACATATAATTATATGTCTATGTAGAGTATATATGTGTGTGTGTGTGTGTGTGTGTGTGTGTGTGTGTGTGTGTATATATATATATATATATATATATATATATATATATATATATATATATATATATGTGCACTTTGAAACATCTAAAACCTATAACATCTAATTTTATAACATTGAGACCAGACCATCTGAAATCCAAAACATCTAAAACCCATAACATCGAATTTCATAACATCTAACACTACAAATCACAAGAAAATAACTTGTCTAAGCAGCCCCAGAAGCACAGAAAGTTCAGATGGTGAGTTTTCTGTTGCAGGAATGCCATTACCTGCTTCTGTTTCTTCATATAAATCCTGCAACATCACCACTCCTTGGAACGAACAACAACAACAAAACTAATAATCAAATATTTGTCCAAAAGTGAACAGAAAGGTAACAAGCATAAAAAAATCACCAGCCAAAAAACATTGGTTTAATGAGTGCTTTCATTCCATAAATAAAACGGTAACTTCATCAGATTAAACATTCACTCACCTTGTGTTATTGTGTAATAATTTAAATTTCGTCATTTAATTATGTTCATATTACTTTCTAGCTTTCTAAACTTCTCTTCTTTTCTGTTTTATATACACTGATTATTTCCTGGACAGTTACAAAAGTTTTGTTGTAACATTTTTCTTTAGTGTGTGCATACATGAAAAAGTTTCTGTCCTCTGTATACATGTTCATGCAGTCACATATGAAGATCTGATTACTGATTACTGTTAATCACATATTGTTCCATGTTTAGTCTGTTTCTTGTCCTGACATGTATGCATGTCAAGATTATGCACACGCAGATGATTACACAACATTTTGCAGAGCTTACCACTTTTAAATGAGACAAAAACAACTGACCCTTCAATGTCTGCTTGTATTTGCATTGCTGTGTCTTATTGATAAATGTTGCATTTCTTTGGATGGTGATTTGAAGACTTCATTTACTTAAAGCTTTGGAGATTTGAGTTCACCAAAACGGCTGCAGTGGAGTTATGCATAACTCAGATGAACAAGTATTCATTCAGATTCAGTCACATGATGTGGAAGTCATCAAATCAGCGATATGGGCTTAATCAGCTGACTATGATATTGTAAACAAGCACTTCTACTCCTAAAGAAAGTAAAACAGAGGTAAGCAGGTTAAATGCAACTGTTTATAAACTACAATAAACAAACCAGTCTATTGAAGCAAAAGAAGAGGAAATGTTACTACCAAGGGCAGGTGACTGGGAAAACTTAACTTCAGACAGATTCTCTGTCACCAGCAAGCTATTAATTTGGTACAATAACCCTCCACCCTCCACAGAGAACTTCGCTCACTAAGCCAACGTCTACTACTCAGGTGATAATCTAAAAGTCATAATGGTGACTGTTTGCACTCTGTGTACACTGCTAAACAGCGGAACAAGATCCCAGGAGATATCAGAAATCATTCATCTTTTCTACAACTTAAAATCTCTTTCAGAACATACAGTAACTCTCAAGCAAATGGTCATACAGTTTTATCAGCCCCATTACCAAGACTACTTCTTACTCTAAATTGTATCCCTCCTATCATTTACTATCCCAGTAAAACTTCACCTACCAGATAACAGTACTGCCCTTGTGCTAAGCTTGTTACTAATTCCACACATTATGTAGTGAAATCTAACAAATATCACTAAGTTCTCAAACTCTTACAAAATTATTCTCATGGCTAAAGGTTTTTAGTGAATCTGAGTGGATAAAATATGCATGTGGCTTACTGGATGTCTGTGTGATAATTTTACAGTGGGAGTAGATGCACATTCTGTTAAACAGTGTTGGATATTCTATTGATGTTTGGGTTTTACATGCTGTCTGTACTGTGTTCTCCAGATATCTGAGCTTAACATGCTGGAATTACTACATAGCATATGTAATATGATGAACCACCAGTTAAGTTACATAATCACGAATGTCATTGTTTAATTTTACTGTCACTTCATACAAATGGATATAATGTGGAGCTTTTCTCCTTGGGCCTCTGCTGAAAAGGGGCTTTACTGATTTGGGCTTTCACAGTAGGCAAAAACAAATAAATAAATAGAAAAGAAATAAATGTGATTTAAACTTTGCCTGCAGTCAGAAACAGTACAGTGTCATTCAGTATCAGCACATTTAATATGGCATGGTGCGTGGGATTTCACTATGCATCTGGTCATTGAGTAATTTACACATTTGCCCAAGTCTTAATTTGTTAATCAGGTAGCAAGAACTGACAACGACATTGTCAGATTTTGGACTAAAGCTGCATGTATTTCTCATTGTATTATGTGCTAGCCATTGAAAATGTTACATGTTCAGTAGTCTGTTCAATTACTTCCTGCAGTAAAAATAAAGTATTGTTCCCTTTGTATTCCTCTTAATTTCCCAAATGCTTTTACATTTCCCACTTTTAGGACATGCGTGAAGAACACTAAATGTTATAGTGTTGCTATATTTGCAAAGAAGGACAAATGTGCTATATCTCATTTTTTATACACCAATGGTGTCTTTTCCACCATATGTATCTTGTGTTTCTATAGGCTGTGGATATTCATAGACACATTGTAGCCTATAACCACACTCTTGAGAACAGTGTTCATTTAAAAGATGCACACTCCCCTCACAAAGAAGACCTTGAGATGGTTTTATTGGCTACTAGTTAAGAAGTACTGAAACATCATTAAATATGATATTCATTCATCCAAACAGAACGCATTTTCCATAAGCTTTATAAAAGTAATTGCATATGCTATTTATCTTTCTGACTTGGAAAAGCAGTATTCTCCAAGATATAAATAGTAGCATAGGTTCATAGGTTCATAGGTTCATACTAGGCTATCTGCCCTAGGGCATTTATAAGCCTAGCCAGAGTGTGTTTGGCTTTCGCCACCCATTTTAAATTAATTTTGCTATGCCCTTTTTCGAGGTTAGTATACTGTGCCTCTGTCTAACAGTGACACAGAAGTGATACCCCGGGTAAACCTACAATCTCCCATCCACTCATCAAGATTCCTCTTGAAGAGGGTCAATGAGGGACTCTGCCTAACCTGGACTGGGATTTTATTCCAGAGTGAAGGGAGCCTCTGGGTTATGAATCTGTCCCTCCAGCATGTCGTACTTATTTCAGTGCTGAGGTTCAAGTCTCTCGAGCGCGTAGCTCGATGGGATTTGGATTTTCTGAGGTGCAGCATGTCCATTAATTCCGGGTTGGACATGGCTTTATACGTCAGGCACAGATCGCCTCTGAGCAGGCGGTATGCCACTGAGTAGAGCTGGAGTTTCTTTAACCGGGCAGCGTATGGCATCTGTTTGAGCCCTTTGATCCTCTTGGTGAGGTACTTTTGGGATCTTTCCAGTTGCTGCAGGTGTCTGGTAAGGTACATCCCAAAAGGGGCATTGTACTCAATTATGGGCCTGATGAGGGATGAGTAAAGAGGCACGATGACCTCCCCTGATCTAGATGTGAATCCCTTCATGATTAGGTGGGCTATATAAAATGTTATTCTAACCACTTTGGCCACGTGGTTGTCAAATGAGAGATTGCTATCAACTTGGGTCCCCAGGTCCCTAATTACTTCCTCTGTACTTAATGGATTACCACCTATGTGGTAATTTGTGGGCACTTTGTTTTTGCCAAAGGGGATGACTATACACTTTTTGGCATTTAGCTTGAGGCCATGGCTCTGGCACCAGTTGTCTGTTTCTATGAGGCCCTTTTGGAGGATGCTTGTGTCGGCTGGAGAGTCAATTATGGTGCCCAGTTTGCAGTCATCTGCGAACTTGGTCAGCCACAGTCCTTCCGTGTTGGCCTGCACCTCCGAGAAATATATACCGAACAAGAGAGGTCCCAGGACTGAGCCTTGTGGGACGCCACTTGTAACTGGTTTGGAGTCTGACATGGCTCCAGCAATTCTAATCATGTGGGTTCTGTCCTTGAGCCAGTTTGCAACCCATCTAGTGACATAGGGGTTTATATTTAAGCTGGTGAGCTTATCTGTAATGCCCAAGTGGGGTACTGTATCGAAGGCTTTTGCGAGGTCCAGGTAGGCTGTGTGGACCACCTTCCCCTCGTCAATGGCCTTGGTGACTGTTTCAAAGAAATCCACCAGGTTTAAGAGGCAGGATCTGCCCTTAACAAAGCCAAACTGGTAGGATCCAGTGTCTGTAGGTCCCCAATATCTTTATTTATGAGGTCCATGATGATCCTTTCCATAGCTTTGCAGACCAAGCTAGTCAGGCTTATGGGGCGATAGTTTCCAGGATCCATTGTGGGACGACTGTTGCTGTACGCCACTCTTTGGGTACATATCCTGTAGTAAGGCTGAGATTGAACAGTAGTTTTATGTTTGGGTTTAGCTCTTCTTGGAGTTCATATAGGACGCAGCCCAGGACACCGTCTGGTCCCATTGATGCTGTGTTTTTTGCTTTGGAGAGGGCAGCTCTTACCTGAGCATCTGAGATGTCAGGGGGGCAGCACTCTGCTGGGATAGATATTTGCCCTTTTGGTGGGGAGGGGGGGGGTTGCGCTGAACCTGTCAGCTAGGATGTTGGCAATGTCTGTGGGTTCGGTGTATTTTTTGTTATTTTGGACTAATTCTGAGCATATCTGGGAATTCCCACCCAGGTTCCTAACATAACTAAAGAAAGCCTTAGACGATTTTATGAGTGCCCGTAGTTTTTTGCTAATACTGATCAGAGATGCCTTCCCTTTTTGGGATTTTGCTCTATCATGTAGTAGCTTCCTCCTTCTATTGTATAGTTTGTTTATGGCTGGGGTCCTCCAGACAGGACGTCTGCCTTTGGAGGATTGGGTCTTGGTTTTATTTGGGATTGCATGATCCATGCATTCCTGAAGGTATTCATAGAATGCGTTTATAAATGATTCTGCGGTCTGGGCTGTATTTTCCACAGGCCCGGGAGCTTTGAAGGATTCCACCTCAGTTTTGAGGAGTGCGAAATTTGCTTTAGAGAAGTTTTTCACTGTGGTTTTCAGGGCAGGGGGTGGAGTCTGGATGTGAATATTTCAGTGAGATTAGTTTATGGTCTGATCTTACCAGTGAGGGATACACTTCTGGTCTGGAGCACAGAGTCCCCATGTTGGTGATGATCAGGTCCAGTATGTTTTCCCCTCTTGTGGGAGTGGTAACAAGTTGTTCCATAGCATTTGAGTTTATAAATTCTAGGAACCTTTGGGCTAGGGTGTTGGAGCTAGAGTAATGCTCCCAGTCTATGTTTGGGTAGTTGAAGTTGCCCAATATAATGGTGTTTGGAGAGACCTTCATATTTTCCAGTGTTCTCAGGAAGACCGAGTGGGGTTCCTGGGTTTGGGAGGGTGGTCTGTAGCAGGCTATAAACTGGAAGGCAGTTTTACCCACTGTTAGTTGCACATGGATAGTCTCTGATGCTTCGTGCTATGCCACCAACCTGGAGGTGTGGGTATCTTTGACGAATATTGATACTCCCCCTCCTTTTGTGGTTCGGTCCAAGTTTTGGGGCCGAAAAGCATGGTATGAGGTATAACCTAGTAGTGCTGGGGTGCTCTCGGGAGCCTTGAACCAGGTTTCTGTTACTGCACAGATATCGATGTTCTCCATGCTAAGGAGAGTTTCAAGTGCGTGCATCTTGAGGTTTAGACTTCTGGCGTTGAGTAGCATTACTCTTAGTTTCTTATCCCTTGTGATACTTATGGAGGTGGGTTTGTCTTTTGAGCCTTACCTAAAAAAGGCACTATGGGGGTAACAAGAGCCTTTACCAATATCTGAAAGCCCAGGGGAGACAGGTGCAAGCCGTCCCTAGCGAAGCATCGTGGCTTGTCGAGCATGTCATCCCAAGCTGACAGGCATTGGATCCCCTTTGAATGACACCAATACTTAAGCCAATTGTTGAAATTGATCATCTTGTCTTCATATTGTGGTATCATTCTTGGTGAGGGTAAGATGCTACTCAAGGTCAGGGTCATACCGGCCTGGGCTACATGCTCAGAGAGCTCCTCTATGTCTCTTTTCATGTAGTCCAGGGAGGTACATCTCAGGTCATTCACACCAGCATGGACAATGACTGAGTCATATTTGTACTTGCCTTGGAGTGACCTGAGTGCTTGTGTTATGTGGCGGATCCTAGCGCCCGAAAGGCAGCTCACCGTGACCTTCTCCTTGTTCAGCCTGGTGAGCAGGATGTCAGTGTGCCTGACGATAGTCACCTATTACAAGTGTATCAGGTGTGTCGTTTAGCCTTAAGGGCTGTGACTGTTTGGCACACTGGCTTTGTGAGCTATGTGTTGCACATGTTTTGTTTTGGCGTAGCGGTTGCTTGGGTGTCTGCTTTGGAGGTCTCTGCTGCTTAGGCAGATTTTTATTTAGAGCCTCCGAGTATGTTTTTGTGTATTTATGTGTTTGGTTTGCTGTCATGGTAGGTCTATATGAGACTGGAATTGTAGTGAGTGTGGTTTCCTTCTCCTCCTGACTGGTTTCGCCAGTACTGAGTTGAGAGTGCTTAGCCTCCAGTATGGCTATATGGTTGCATCTCTCACATGTGTTGGAATTTGTTGGGAGGAGGAGAGGGTTGTCTGTGTACATGAGGCAGTTGTAACATTGCCTCAAGATTCCCAGATTCACCAGCTGGACCGGAGAGGAGATTGACAACTGACCTTTGGACATGCTAGAATAGTATTGGGAATTCCTTTATAATTGAAAAAAGGGCCAATGGGGAACGAGGTACTCAAGGGGAGTTTGTGAGGGTGTAGTGCTTTTAATTTTTTAGTGCTGACTTATATAATTGCTTTAGTGAGCAAGTGCCAGGTAACTTAAATGCAATGTGTTACAGGTAACTTAAATGCAAAAATGACAAACAGTAACTTTCTTTCAAGTAAAACAAGGAAATAAGTACAGTAAGCAATGCAGATATTACTAGGGATCCACAGAAGCGCTGAAAAGCCACATTTTAGGTGGAATTAGTGTTTCAGGGAAATAACAAGCAAACAAACAACAAGCATACAAACAAAGCTAGATTCAGCATGTACAAAGCATGTGCTACTACTCCTCAAAACAGACTTTTCATGGAATTTAAATAATTCAGCTTTTTTCTTTGTTCTTGTCTTTCAGAGACAAATGAAGCTGCAGGATACCCTGAGCAGGATCATTCTTAAAGTAAACACAGCACTGGAAAAAAGATAATCACTTTCATGCAGCTCTAGCAATTTCACAGCAACAAACCTTGAGGTATTCTGCAACATGTTGTTTTGAATAGGCATCTTGAAAATTGTGATGGCCTCATAAAATCAACGTTCTTGTTATATTAGAAAATAAAATCAGGTGGAAAGTTTATTCACTGGGCATTTCTCCATCTGCATTTTTTTACTGCATGCTTTCTGACACATACTCTTAAGTTAAAAAGTCGTTACTTGATTTAAACAGATCTGTTGTAATGAATGTCAAGCAGTTTGGAAAGCAAACAGCATTAATTAATTCAGGAAGGATTTTTGGAAGTTATTCATAGGTTTCTGGAATTTTCAAGAAGATAAAAATGCCGTATGTTTAAATTCCTGTATTAGGCTGACTAATGTTTAATTCATATTAAAAATTTTATGAAGAGAAGTAAGAGGGCTTTAACACATCATATAGTAATATAAATAATATAATATAATATAATATAATATAATATAATATAATATAATATAATATAATATAATATAAAGTCAGGGACAGTTGTCAGTTTTATGATAAAACTTACATTCAGAAATTGTTATATAGGTTCATGGACTCTTAGGTAAGTAATTGGCAATTGGTCTGCCGACCATTTCGAGCCTAGCCAATAAACCCGTATTCAGTATTTCCCTGTAGCCTCAAGGCAATCAAGACAGGCTAGACCAGGAAAGAATTTGAAACTGCCCATCCAACTATTTAAGCTTACCTTAAAGGTGGAAATGGTGATACTCTGCTTGACTTGCAGTAGGAGTTTTTCAAGAGGTGAGAGATACATTGGAATATGAATCTATCATGCCAACATGTCTTATTTATCTGCTGATGAAAGTTTAGTTCCTTTAACTGAGTATTTGATGTACCATTAGTTCAGTGATGGAATAGGAGATCAAATAGGGTGGATCTTTTGTGGCGTGAAAGGCTAGACGTAGGTCTCCATGGAGGAGTTTGCAAGAAACTGATTACAGAGAAAGGACTGCCAGTCTCTCCTGATAACTAAGATTGTTGAGGCCAATGATCTGTTTAGTTGTATGATGTGTTTAGATAGTAAACATGCCAAAGGTGCATTATATTCAATAATGGGTCAGATAAAATGTTAGTAAAGGGGAATTAACACTTATATGGATCTAGTGGAGATGTCTTTGGAAATTAGATGGGCCAGATAGAAGTCTTTTCAAACTACATGATAGGGAATTATCAACAAGAGTACCCATATCCTTTACAGCAGTCTCTAATTGGAGGGGTGCATCTTGCATATGATAAGTAAAACTCTTTTGTTTATCAAAATAAACCATACTATATTTTTTTTACATTTAATTTGAACCATTTTCCTTGCACCAATTGTTTACATTGTCTAAGCCATGTTGGAACAATTGGGAGGCAGTTAAAGACTGAATAGCAACACCCAGTTTACAGACATCTGCAAACTTAATTATCCATAGCCCAGATTTGCTGGCCTGAAAGTCTGAGAAATACATGTCACTCTGAAGTACACCACTGGTAATTGCTTTAGTTTCAGAAGGGGTATCTGATACTGTAACCACATGGTTTCTGTCAGACAATCAGTTAGCTATCTATCACACAATATAAGGATTTATATTCAGATTTGTCACCTCACAGTAAGATGCTGACCGGTTCGACCCTCAGCTAGAGTGTCTTCTGCATGTAGACATGCGTGAATGGGCGTACCTTCGTTGAAGGTTGTGCATAAGGGCTGTCTACTCAGCACGTAAAAATCAACTGCCAATCATTAGCGGACCGGAGTTCCGCTGTGGCGACCCCTAACCGGGAAAAGCCGAAAGACGCAACACGACATTCAGATTTACAAGTCTATCAATAATGCATTGGGAATAATGTCAAAGGCCTTATCCAGGTCTAGCTATGCTATCCACTGCTTCAGAGGCAGAGCCATCTTTGATAAAGTCAGTATGATGAAAGACCAGGGTTGAAAGATTTTCAAAGCCCAGATTAATGAGGTCTGATACAAGTGCTTCATAGCTTTGCACATGAGACTACTAAGAGTAATGGGTTACCAGGGTTTTTGTTTGGACCACCCTTGTGTAATTGCATTACAATAGCTGTTTTCCAGTCTTCATGAAAGTAACCAGTGGAGAGGCTTAGGTTAAAAATTTCAAGTAACTTATATTTATAATCATACAAAAGTTATTCCCCCCTTATATTCTGAGTCCTTCTGTTACCAATGACTTTTATAATTTGCCTGTAGCAGGAAAATGATATTCTCACACATAAATAACAGACAACAGGTTTCATCATGTCTTTTTAACTTTTTATTAATAATTAGGAATTGAAAATATCACATCTCAGGAGTACAGGAATTAAGCCTTGACTATAACCAATATGACCCACATTCAGATACCAGGCTGGGTACTGAATGAGCAAGATGAAGAGGGTAAGGAATGTTGAAGAAGTGTGGACTAAAGAACAGAGCCTTGCCACGTTGTTCTAACTATTGTGGTAATTATAGTTACAGTCTGTTAAACTTGATCTCAGTACATTTGTAAAGAGATGTACATATATGACCATAAATGTCAGGTTTCTTTTCATCATACAAAACTTTTTTCTACCATTTGGAGCACTCCAATTTGAATGTTTACTCAGCTGTTAAAGTGGATTCATCACTTTCTGCAATAAGTTTAAGTAATAAAACTTTGTACATAAACATAACCTCCTTACCAAGTACAATACCACATTATACAGATTTTGATGATAAAAGTCCTGTTTGTATTGTCTTTTCTTGGTAAGTATGGTCCCAGAAATCTTTCTGTAGCAAAAAGCCCCTGCCATGACATTATGAAAAACTGAACCCACAATGCCCTATGACCTAAATTAATGTTTAGGCTACTGTAAATCCATAATAAAAGCATCAGCTGAAGTTTTCTACATCCTAGAAAAAAAGTCAGACCAGTCTTGGAGATAGAATAGTTGACACTGCAAATAAAGCTGTGAAGTCATACTAGTGAAACAGCAGTATAGAAAGGCACCACTCTATTAAAAAAAAATGTTTTTATTTACCTCGAATATTTTGCGGTTGTTAAGTAAATCATAGCCTGATACCTACAATTACATCATTTTGCTGATATGGATATAAAGGGAAATAGAGTAAACACTGAAACTAAAAACTCAAACAATGCACTGTAGTCTTTCTTTTTTTCAAATTCACTTGCATCTTTAATGTGAGGAGTCTAACTGGAAATAAAATTAGTTTTATGTTGCTTCATAAATTAAGCAATGCACTTTAATGTATGTTCTCACTGTAACTGACATGTTTATATGTTGGTATAATGAAGCTATTCCCTGGGATTCATTAACAATCATGTAGGGTTCGCACTAAGTGAGCCATTCCCTGGGATTCATTAACACTCATGTAGGCTTTGCACTAAGTGAGCCATTCCCTGGGATTTATTAACAATTGTGTAGGCTTCGCACTAAGTGAGCCATTCCCTGGGATTCATTAACAATCATGTAGGCTTTGTGCTAAGTGAGCCATTCCCTGGGATTCATTAACAATCGTGTAGGGTTCGCGCTAAGTGAGCCATTCCCTGGGATTCATTAACAATCTTGTAGGCTTTGCACTAAGTTAGCCATTCCCTGAGATTTATTAAAAATTGTATAGGCTAAGTGAGCCATTCCCTGGGATTCATTAACAATCATGTAGGCTTTGTGCTAAGTGAGCCATTCCCTGGGATTCAATAACAATTGTGTAGGCTTTGCACTAAGTGAGCCATTCCCTGGGATTCATTAACAATCATGTAGGGTTCACGCTGTGAGCCATTCCCTGGAATTCATTAAGAATTGTGTAGGCTTCGCACTAAGTGAGCCATTCCCCGGAATCATTAACAATTGTTTAGGCTTTGTGCTAAGCGTACATGATGTAAGCTTTTTAGTGTGATGAGAAGCAGTACTAATGGAATATCCATACCGCTTATAATGCCTACATGGTTCCAAGCACCTTTCCTTAGCCAATAATAGTGTTTGCAGCCATAGAAAAAGTTGCTTCACGCACCAGCACACAATGTAAACAAAATGGATTGCATACAGGCAATGCTCAAATATGAGCTCATGCTTTAGCCCAGACATATTTAACTGCAAGTACAGAGAAACAAGCCAGAGTGAGAGGAAGATAAATGGGTGAAATGTATTATACAAAAACTGTGTTATAATAATGCAGTAACATTGGAGATGGGGAACGTTTAAAGTGTACTCATATCCCATAGGCAAATGTGACAAAAATGTATAAGAAACTTTTCTGACATAAAACTTCCAAGACTGATGCAATGATAACCAACGTAAATGACTATCTCACAGTTATGCACATAAATAGTAATGGACAAGCTAATAAAGTATGTAATAGGGTCATAAAGCTGCAGTAAAACAAAAGGGCGTGAAAGTGTGATATATATGTTAATTGAAAATTAACCTGAGATACCAGTTAGCAAGAATGAAAAATACATAATGGAATAAATGCACAGAATGTAGATATTGCATATGAAGATGTATATACAGTAGCTGATACTGTATTACCATCTTCCCATGTATACACAAGAACAAAAGGATCTTATAACTGCAATGTCAGATAACGCAGGAATGGATATGTATTTGCAAAGAAATGACAGTGGCAGCAACATGAAATGGGTTCATCACCTATGAGCATGTGACAGATAGGCAAGTGTTGTATGGTTATATAAATGATACAGGGCAACCTAATAACAAAAAACATGCATAAGTGAGCAATGACTAGATTGAGCAGATGACATGTTAAGAGTCCTTTTTTGCCATTGCTGATTTACAAACATGTCTGACATACTAATTTGGGGCATGCTCATGTAACAGAACAGCAATCCAACAACAGCAGTACAATAGAAAGTGTTATAACAGAGGACCAGTCATATTTCCTGATGGTCTCACTGCATGCCATACAGTAAGAAATGTGTATGGAATCACACATCTGCCATTAAGCTGTATATTGTGATAGAAACAATTGCAGCATTAAACACATCTATGGAAAAACATGCAATAGCTAGCATAAATATCTTTTGAATAGATAATGCATTTGAGCAATGAATGACCCAAGAAATATTTGCATCATTTCCTTGTAGAACACATGCCAAACAGATATCAGAGGGATGCATAGCAATCATGGGTGCCGCAGATGTATGCATTTCAGTCATGAAAGGAATAGCACCCTCCAAGAGTCTACAGCACTATCATACTGTATAAGGTGTACTGATAACCTAACTGTCATGAAAAAGCTGGCGCTGTGAGTGTGTGTAAACCATTGTAGTCTGACACATTTGTCTTACAGACAAATGCTACCAGATTCAAACTCCTGCCTATTGTACACAGCTCTGTTCAGACCCCTGTATTGACAGCATGTGCCACATCAGCTAGAGATAGAGGCTATCATAAATAAGTGACTTGAGTATGTGTATTACCACAGTAGGTAGGGATATCATATCAATAATCAGTTTTAGTCAGAATGCCAGAAAGGAGATGCAGATATTACTGTCCACACAACACTGAACAGTACAACATGACTGATTCTTTGACAATGAAGCTGTTTCCATCATGTAGGACACACATTGTCCCAGAACTGATCACCAGCCTATCTGTGGAAATTTGCTATAAAAGCCACTACTCAATGCATGTGCCACAAGAGCACTCACAGCACAACATGCCCCAAATAAACATTTCAATGGCATGCTGATATGTCATTGTCCAACATTAAAATGTATATGAATTACTAGAACAATGGTGTTTATATAGCATCAGTACATTTAACTAATCTCACCACTATGAGGAACTCAACAGCAAGCAATAAGACTATACTGACTAAGGACATGTGGATGAACCACAAATGCCACAGATGAAGTCTTGCAACTAGTATGACAATGCACCTATGCTAAATTATTACATCATCTGTATGCGTGGTAAACAACTGCTGAGCTAAAAGAGATCACCAAGGTCTGTTACAATATAAATGGACACATTATAACTGTGGCACGTGTCAGTCATGCATTAGAGTGTAAGGCACAACAATACAAATGGACACATTATAACTGTGGCACGTGTCACTCATGCATTAGCGTATAAGGCACAACAATACAAATGGACACATTATGACTGTGGCACGTGTCAGTCATGCATTAGAGTATAAGGCACAACAATACAAATGGACACATTATAACTGTGGTATGTGTCAGTCATGCATTAGAGTATAAGGCACAACAATACAAATGGACACATTATAACTGGGGTATGTGTCAGTCATGCATTAGAGTATAAGGCACAACAATACGAATGGACACATTATGACTGTGGTACATGCCAGTCATGCATCAGCGTATAAGGCACAACAATGCAAACAGACAATGAATGTGGATGATGAACACAAGAGCATCTGGCAACACAAAATACATGATATATTACATGATGAATGCATCACAGCAGAAATGTCAGTACAGTTGTGATATATGTGGTTATGTGAAGGCATCCCATCATGTTCTTTCTGCAAGGGATATGTTTACCTGTAATTCCCATAGTACGTCAACAACAGACAGTATGTTGTCTCATTTCCCTTGTGCCAGAGGATAACGTTACCAACAAATGTTATGTAGAGAACATTATAGCAAATGTCATCACTGCTCTGAATAAAAACATTGTGATATGTCAAATTGTCCTAGCTTTCAGTATGAAGGATCTACATCTTATGTGTACAAAGCAAATGTGAATGATAACAGTGTAAGTGACATGTACAGTCACAATAACACTGACACAATGTAATCTGAGCAGTAATGGATGGATTTGACATAACTACTCAAGATCACATGCTAAACATTAGTGCCTGAATCACAAGTGCTATACAACATGTTGATGCACAACTGAAGCAGTGCACAGTTAAAGGGATGACATCACCACTGTTTATTAGCTGGATGTTTATGCTAAAATGTGCTTGAAGTACAGTAACATTGTACAGCTGCACGTCATATATGTCTTTTAAGAATAATATACACAGTATGAGGGTGAAAGACACACTCACAGACAGACTCCAATATCCTACATACATAGTTACACAATGTGCAAAACACACTACCAAAGTCACACAACACAGGAGAATGCACACTCCAAATGTGACATACTCCAGGAATGTTAGTAGTATGTAATCATTTTGTGGAAAAATGTTATTTCCTCCTGTGGATGTTAGGATTTGATAGTGTCACAGAATGCCACTGTGAATCAATCTTATAATGAGATGGATATATAAAGGTACTTGTGAGATGGCCAGTCATAAATGACACTAATAACTGTCACACTATTGAAGCAGTGATGGAATCAAACCACATACCTATCCGCTTACACCATCTAGACAGCACATTATCAGCAGCCAGTGCCACAGGTGAATAATGACTACAACTGAGACATGCAGCATCTATGAAGGGCTGACATCAGGAGTGTACTGGCAAGGAGATGTATATGATAACATTAACTTAACAGACAATCGGTATTTGTAAATATTGCCACTACATATGTGTGTAAAGCAATTATGTCTCCATTGGAAGTCAAACTTGTAGAAGTTAAGCACTGCTGTATATGAACATTGTACCTATCTCTTTACACATTATAGAGACTACTGTCAGACATACAGGCATCACAGGAGGTGTTTGATTCAAGTAGCTTCAGTTCACTTGCAAAACAATTACCTCATTATTGTGTTCGGTTGGGGGTATAGACGGACAATATAATGTTAATTGTGTGCTCTTATTGATGCCACACAAAACACCACACATTTGAAAAATGGAAATGTCCCCCCAACCCACTTAACAAATGTTTGCATCACTTTCCCTCTAAAAACATTAAACAGCTAGCTTTCAGCCCATGTCACTGTTATTTGAAGCTTTAGTTTACAAATTTGTAGACAAACTACTACCTAAAAAGCAGTCTTCTTTATATAATGCATAGAAAATTGTAATCATTACATTACAAACACTATGCATAGCTACACCATTGTATAGTAATGAAGTTGTGGATGTGAAAGGTGGGCTTGGAGGTGGTATAGACATCTTTGATTAAAAAAAATATATTGAGAATACAGGTTGATAGACCACACTCATCTACCTGCAAACAATCTGACACATACATGCACACAAGTCTACCATGCTGGGTATTAAACTTTTACCTATTAAGATTACACAATCTAGAGAGCACCCCATTACTCTTTTAAGTGCAACAGGAGAAGTCTGACTCTTAAAGGGAAAGAGGGCACTCTTGTCAGGATGACCTCATCAATATGTTTCTTACAGGAAGTTTCCATAAATGTTGGTATAAGGGAGCTGTGAGCACATTTAAATGCATCCTCTCCAGGAAAATAGAGACAGCAAAAAACATTGTATACACATACAAGTTTTCCATGGTAGGTATCTAACCTCCTACCTACCTAAGTTACACAATATAGAGAGCATTGTATTAGTCAAAAGCAAAACTTTTGTCAGGATAAACTGTTCAGTGTTTCATACAGGATGTTTCCATAAAAGTTGATATAAGGGAGCTGTAGAATATATAAATGTATCATTCTCAGGAGACGTGGATACAGCACCAAGTGATGCACTCGTTCTCCTATGCAAGATTTCCAGGTTAGGTATCGAACCTTCTGCCTATCTAAGTTAAACAATCTAGAGAGCACTCTGTTAGTTGCAAGTGATGCTGAAGAAGTCTGATTCTTTGTGAGAGATTGCACTTTGGTCAGGATGACTTCATTAATGTATTGAAGATGTTACTGTAAAAATAGGAATAAGGGCACTATGAAAACAGTTAAATGTGTTATTCTCAGGAGAAGTGGCTACATCACAAATGATGCATGCATTCTTATACACACACACACAAGTCTTCAATGTTGGGTATTGAACCTCCTACCAGTCTAGGTTAGACAATCTAGACAGCAATCTACTACTCACAAGCACCACAGAAAAAGATGGACAATTTCTATGTGGCATTGGACATTGGAATATTTGTAAAAAGCAAAGCTTTGAAGAGATGGTACTATACATCCCAGGACATACACCAAATGCATATGTGTGCACAGGACAATGGAATGTCACAATGTCTGTCCCGTGTAATGATGTATTGTAATAATGCAATGTAGATACTGCCCTTATTGTACATTGTGTCACTGTGAGGGACATTGACATGTTCCACATAATGGGATGACTTATACATTGACTTTTGCACACCAGTGGATTACCAATCAAGCATTCCTGTGACTTCATGTCGGGATGACTGCACACTTGTATTGTCTCATACCTGCACTATGTGCATTGGCAAGACAGACATGCAAGTTGTACATAGAACAGTGCACTGTAGAAAGACAGTGATAGATCTGGTGAGAATAGGTTAACCAAGCTGGTAATGCAGTGCAAGTGTAAGGACTGTAGAGTAGGCATATTACTTTACATGAGTGAATTTGGTGAGTCAATATCATCATTTAATAATTATAAACATCATTTCACAACAGTAATACAGACATACAAATGTTGTGTAACAGAAAAAATATAATTCCTTATCCTCTCTTTTGTCTTCCACTCTTTCAGTGCAGCACTGCTAAGCTGATTTATGGTGCTGATTGCAAAGTTTTTACTCATGGTTAATCATATCTTGAAGTGTTGAATTTAAAATGGTATTTAGCAGTACTCTATGTTACTCTTTGCCAACTTCCACATGAAGATCTTTACAAGACAGCCTTTACAATAGGTACCAGGCTACTGTAACAGCAGGACAAATGATGTGTGAAGTAAAGGTTTAGCCAACATTTACAGACACAGAAGTCAGGCAAGCATCACGAAATATGTTGTCATCCATTCGTATGTGAGCATTTTCAGCATACAAAGAAAAACATTTAAACCCGAGTATTATCTTAGCACAACTAGAAATTCATATTTGTGAAAGTTAATATTTGACAGCAGATTTCAGCAAATGTGAAAGTATGTATTCATCTTTATTACCCAACTGACCACTGTAATCCATACATCTAACCCTTCGTCTTATGTAAAATTACATTAAACTGAATGAACATAGCTTAGCATAGTGATCTGAAGAGAGACATAGGAATCTGTATGAAGGCAATCACATCCAAAGATATTGCCATTAGTTTTGTACTTCCATTTAGCTTTAGTTGTGTTTGCTGCCCAGAGACAGAATTTGTGCAAATACACCGGTGGGAGAATAATGATACAGATGGGAGAAGATACATGGACAGGGTGCGATGGAGACAGGGATAAAGGAGGTTATGACAGAAGAAGGATAATGGCGGCCTTCAACAATATGTACTCAACAGGTGCACATAAATTAGTGAACCAAAAACACTCAGTAATACTTAGCTAATGCTCGGATTAGAACTGTTGAAATTATATCAAAAAACTTTCTGCACATTTAAGCATTAGCTAATCATGCCACAAAGGAATCATTTCTTCACAGTATTAGCATAACATGACTGAAGCAGACTGACAACTTAATGAAGAAGGATGGGTGAACAGAGAGACAGAGAGAGATAGACAGATGCAGACTGGAATATCAACAGTATGTTTTTGTGGGACATGTTGGATCTGTATGGTGTGCTACTCTTACTTATTAGTCATTAATCTGTCAAGGTCTGTACAATGAACTGCTTGCTATACAAATCAGGAGAAGGAGAGTGCAATAAACATGAATACTTAACCAGGATAAGGTTGGTTTATTATGTCTCCCTGTTGGGGCTGGAGGGATTTTGAAAATGATGTCTTGCTGCACTATTCCAATGTTATGTTAAGGGAATGTGTTATACGTAAAGAAATACAGACGTTTGTAATTAACTATATGATAAATATAAACTGTCATGAAGTAATAAACCCACATACAGCTGTAATCGAACCCATGACACTATGCAAAACCATAAGGCTACAAACATAGTAATTATCTCAATGCACCACGTAGGACCTCCTATTTTAACACATCCAGCAGTGTAATAAATGTTACATTAACTGTTTCACAGTACTGTCTTTAGTCTGCCTTTACTCTGTATTCCAATAGCACAGCAGATTTAAGCATTTTGTACAACAGCAACCAGACCACTGCAGATTAGACTGAAATCTTCAGCTTTTGTGATAAGCAGTTTAACAGTATTTACTGTCACTCAGCATTGCTGTGCTATGCCAAAATCCGTGCAAATGCTGAGTACATAAACGGAATTTTCATGAGTCATTTCTGAACATGTGTGTGCTGTGTCTGAATCTATTTTTTAACCAGGTTAAATGTGTAAAACAGGAGTGGATAAGACAGTGGTGAAAATGGGGTTGGCAAGCAGATGGTAGCACACAGAGATGGCTTTGCAGACTCACTACACCATTGATGGTTTATAATGGTAAGGTAATGTTGTATGGCCACTTGGACCAAATGAATTGTGTCAGGATGACACATAGCTTAAGTAGAGAGCTATGTATAAGGCATAATTGTTGGGGGGGGCAGGTGTCCATTTTTTGTGGGGGTTAAGAGAGAGGATGCTGAGAAAGATGCTTAGGAATGAGGGGGTCAGGTAGGTAGAGTAGGTTAGGAAGCATCCACAGACATATGGGACATACAAAACAGACAGGGATGGTGATAGAGGCAAAAGGTTGGGGACACCATGATTGGGGAAAGGTAGGGGACATCAGAGGTGCACCCATGTCCAGCATGAAAACAGTGAAAATCTAGTCCTCACCCTCAAAACAGTCATCACTGTCTCCTGCAGCAGCTCCTGGATCAGTGCAAGACATGGTATTATGTTTACAGTCTAATGCAAGACCTTTTCAACCCTGCCAATACATGCTCTGAGGCCCCTCTCTCTGATATCCTCCACCAGCCCTGTCAGCTCCTGCCAAGTAATACCTCCACTGGTAATGCTCCCGGAAGGTACCACTGCACCATCATCTGGGGCAGAGCTACCTGTCATACTTGTAGCAGGTAGGGCAGGGATTGTTATGGTAATACTGATAGCTTGTGACCCTGAAGTTTTGGGTGTCTGTGCTGCCATCAGTGGAGGTATGGAAGTCTGCAATAGTTGGTGCACCTCTCTGTTTTGCTTATGATTAATTTTCAGCAACAAGTTATACAAACAGCAGATTATTAATAAAGTATACCCCCCACAAAAAAAAAAATGGAGAGACAAGGGTGAGGGGAAACAAAAAGAAAGAAATAATTAGATACAAGCATGCCACAGTAATGTATATTTTAAACAAACTTAGTTTGGCAATTCTTAAACAATGTGATAATTTACTATTGCACAGCTTTACAACATCCATATGTGATGGAAGAGGATTTATGTGTCATTAAATAAACAAACATCACTGCTCTGGTATCAGAAACAACTGCCTTTATTTCACTATGATGATTGGAATCCAGTCTATCCAGTCTAAATTAATAATTACAATTACCATAATATAATTCTTCCTGACATCCTGCTGTTAAGATCTTATAAATAATTATCAATTTACGAAATATTGCTCCTGGGTACTGAACCCACATACAGCAAACCTGTTAGCAGCACTTATTAGAGAAGACATGCGTGCTTGAGAAGAATGATGAGGTATGCCTGTTTGAGATGCTAGTGTTCGAGAGAATGAAAAGTGCATTATTGCTTGAACTTTTACTTGATTCATACTTACTCCTTGCCTCTCTGAGGCAAGTTAGTCTGTCCTGGTGTGCCTCATTCTTTGCAACTATTCTTTTACAGCTGCACAGTACAAAAAGAAAACAAATATATATGAAAGCATAATGGGTACCTGCATTGGCTGACAGGATAATTACTGCCATATCATAGACAAGCTATGGGGCAGTATACTTACATAACTGGAAGGGGGTGTTCCCTGTCCTAAATTCAACCTCCCATTGGCTTAGGAGGTCATTCTTATGCCTTTTAAGGTCACTGTAGTGGTGACAACATTGCTCCTCACTGTGGAATGACAGTTGCATTGCTGACAGCCTTGGCTAAGTTATTTCAAGTCTAAGCCTTATACCGAGACCCTGTATAACTCCCCTGCAGCATCCTACGGCTGCAGGCCTTCATGAGGAGTGCCACAGATATCCTGGACTGCTCAACACCCTACTTTTGTGCTTTAAATCTAGCACTATTATTTCCCTCGTCAGCTATGTCTGCAAAAGTCAAGCTAACAAACTAAGTCTGAATTGGTGCCTATTTCAGATCTCGCATGTTACTGGTATTGCACAAATATGCACAGCCTTACCAGTTACAGTTGCACAGCTGAAAGCAGATGGACTTGTCAGACACATTGGCACAACTTACAGCACATAGCAGTAAAGGCGTTAACCATAACATTGAGTTGTACCATATGTGATGCTCCACCCATTATAACAGATTCCAGTCTTCAGCAATGGCTTTTCAAAGTTGCACTTTGGAAGGTGTAAGATGCTGAATTCTGAAATATTATCATGTTGGGCCTTACCCAGTGTTAAAATGTTATTGTAACAGCTGAAGATCAAACCCATAAGATAAAAGATGCAAATGTTGCAACCTGATATATTAATTGACATTGCCACAGGAGAATTAACTTTCCATCACCAAAATTTGACATATAGTGATATCTGAATGAATGAAGATACACTTCAGAGAGGTCTATATGTGTGTGGTTGTATGCCTTGGAATGCATTCCTATGAAAAAGTCACTCTTTCTGCAAGTATATATGGTCCACATGGATGCAGTTGAATGTGATGATTAATAATGTTGGTTTATGTTGCATGTGTTCTTCAGAAGACATAAGTTTTCTAAACACATTGTTACGGTATGTGATTAGTCATAATGATTGCAACAAAAGTATTGTGCCCATCAGACATATGCAATTGATTTTTATAAGAAATATATTAATTAGCATGTCAGGAAAGTGGACGTATATTCAGTTGTGCTTATCTCTAAACCATTAATCACATATTCTAAACAGCACATTTTCATTATGCAAGGCTTATTGACACACTGCTTGCAAGAAACAGGTTTAATATTATCAGTTGCCTTTGTTGTTACAGTCCTATTCAAAAAGTTGTGAGAAATGTGCTTCTTACAATCTTTTTAAAAATTGTCTTGTAAATGGATTTAAACATTTAATAGGCTGCATTATTTATCAAATGTCACTGTTCTTACACCTTGTGCCACAGAGATAGCTCTACAACAACTGGCATTTTGCCATTCAGTACTATCCAGAATGCTGAAAAAAATGAAACATTGCCAGGCTTGCTTGAACTTCCTAAGGCAGCCTAAAAACATTTTTTCACTTTGTTTTCTTTAGGTAGTGCACCCTGATTGTGAGCTGTTGAGTGGTGAGTAAATTAGTCTTAAAAAGAAGGCAAACAAAAAGACATATTGTGATAAATTGCAAATTGATCTCTACACAGGATGTACAATGTTTCATGTGCCTTATGAAGGCTGCCAGTCCAGTGAGATAGAATTTTGTAAATAATTCTATGTCATTTGTAAATATTAATATGAATCACAGGCTTGTTTTACAAATGTAAGAAAACTCTGTTATATGCTGAGCTTCAAGACTGTAACCACAGTGCACCCTGCTGGAAGAAAGCAGAAATGTGCATAAACACTATGCCTATGTAATGTATGTTTCATAGTAGAAATTAGGATATATAAGAAAATAAGTTGATAAGTAAAGAATTTTACAATGTGTTATAAAGTCAGTATATCTCAAGCTAAGAGACAGGATGTCTAGGTTAGGAGTTTCTATTGTCTTAAGACGGAGATAATTACTAGGTTTCACATGTAAATTGTTTTTGTATTGCTCTGTGACTTCCTAGCAGCTGTACATTTGAGAGATAAGTATTTTTGACAGAGACATGTTAAATTCTGTTGGTATCTGTTTAGCCTGGGAACTAGATGCAAGTGTCAAATAGTGATGTCATCTAACTAACCCAGCAGTAATGTGTATTATTGATTTAAGAACTATCTCAGAGAGAAAGTCAGCGCATTTTATATCTTGTCTTAGACCTAGTAAGAACATCCACTCATTTGTATTTGCCTTGCTGTGCAAGTAAGTTATTTAGAACATAGTTTTTCTTAGAGATAGATAACAATATAGCAAGATTAGTCTAGATGTTTTCTATATTTATGTGAGACTGTCTTACTATGTTATTTTGAAGTATTTCCTGTGTTTCTGAACTCTGCTGTCACTGTGTTGAGTTAATAAGTATTGTCTTGTGCTTTTATTATTTATTATTAAATATATTTAAACTTATTAATGGTAGCTGATTTTGTGCAGAGATATTTAAGCTCTTAGAGTACTTGCATGTATTTGATGACACTGTATATGCCACTCTAGAATAGCCTTAAAATTTGGTCACACTTACCATTTGGATAACAGTAATATTACACAGTAGAATTGGAAACCCTTCGGTAAGGGCCTTTATAGTAGCTGATAGTAGTGGTTGGTCACAGCTGGTACTACCTTATACCCTGTGCAGAAGGGGGCATAGCCAGTTTACCTGTGCCAGCCTTCCACAGGAGTGTCTGTGTGTTTGTATATAAATCAAATTTCAAAGTGTGTGTGTGTGTGTGTGTGTGTGTGTGTGTGTGTGTGTGTGTGTGTGTGTGTGTGTCTGTGTGTGTGTGTATATATATATATATATATATATATATATATATATATATATATATGTGTGTGTGTGTGTGTGTGTGTGTGTGTGTGTGTGTATGAGCTACTTGGACAGAGTGGACAGAGACTGAAGCACTGGTTGGACAGAGAGAGTGCTGGAGATTTTGGCTTGACCACTAAGCTGAGATATGAACCCTAGAGCAGTGCCAGTGGGGAGTCTAATTGGGGATCTGGAGAGAAAGGGAGAAATCAGCCCCAGACTGACTGTGGTGTCTGAGTGCTCTTAAGGGAAATTGTACTTTACTGTGTGTGTACTTGTTGTTATCCCAATGTGCATGTCCCTTACTGGTGTTAGTGATGAGGACTGAGGCTCCTTGATTACTGGGCCAGTGCATGGGCATCACACCTTATTTGCATCAATTCACTTCATTTACATATTGCACCACAATATTTTACATCCATCATGTGTATTTACTGAAGTAAATACTCTTCCTGTTGCAGTGGCCACCCAACAACACCAGGCATTTTTCACTTTTTTCATTAAGCAGTAAACTATATGTGTGCACTGCCAAGCCAGGAGCTAATGTACCTTAAAATGAAAAATAAAATGGAAATAGAAATATTGTGAATAACAGCAATGTGTTTTATCAACAGGATTCAAACAATGCTTGATGTGCCTTATTTTCTTGATTCACTTCAGTTATACTTTCTACCATAGAATTTGACATCTGTCAGGTGCATTTACAGAAGTAAATACTCTCCCTATTGCAGGGGGCTTTGCAACAATGCTAGTTATGTTAGAGCTACATATGGTACTCTAAACTATATTTTTTACATTTTTCCTTAAGCAATGAAAAGGATTTTTGCACTGCCAAGTGGGTTCAAATGATACTATATATATATATATATATATATATATATATATATATATATATATATATATATATATATATATATATATTATTGTGTATCAAATACTTTACGTTTGACCAAATGTGTCATGTTGCAATAGCAACTTGTATGGATTTGAACCTTCAAACAAGGGTTTTGAAAGCAATCCTTTAACAGTATTTCCTAGAGTTGCTACACAGATCAATATTTGCAAGGTGATAAAGAGTTTAGATGCAATAATAATGTGACATTGTGTTAAGTCATGTTGAAAGTAGAACACAAACAAGTTATGAAAGTTGGCCTTTCACATTTACCTGAAAATGTCTGGATGATTGGGATCTTGCCAATAGTTAGCATAAGCATGTTCTCATGCAATATTAAACAAAAACTGCAATCACTACAGGTGTATCCCTTTCTTTAACAATACTTATAGTACTCACTTTAATATAAACATTTCATATGATGGGCCAGTAACTCTGGTCATTTAAGCTAGCATTTGAATAAGACTGTTGTTCTAAATCAGTTAATGTACTTGCAGACTTTTCTTAAGTCTCTTCTCCCTGACACATACTTAGTAGATGTATATCAAAGAGTGGAGAATGTGAAAGCTGATTACTCCTGCAATCATGGTAATTAGAGACACCTGCAAACCATTAACAGGGAACTCTTTTCATTGCTGATCCTTGCACTGGTAGGATGTGTGGCTGTAATTGTGTAGGTCCATGCACCATGTTTACAATCCCTACACTAAGTGCAGCTTTTAGTATTCGGGAATATTAATGATTTCACACCACATTTGCAAAATCACAGTGCTCACTAGATTAGGGGCAGATTGGGTGGATTGGGGGGCCTAACTTCTGTGCAATCATAACTGATCACTTAACATGTAGAAATTGTGTGCATATTGGTTGCATACAGTGACACTGAAATGAGCTCACAGCCATCCTGTCTGTTGAGTATATGTTTATATATTTTTAAATCACTGCTCCCTCCACTGGTCACTTCTCCTATCCACTGCGTAGTGTGCCTGCCACTCGTACAGGTACCCAAAACATAGATGGTCCCCCCCACTCCAGCCTGAATCATAGCTGTCTTGGACTGTACCCTGTAGGAAAGCCTGGGAAACAACTGATATAACAGGCCGAGATGAGTACCCCTCATATAAACAACCTCGTACAGGCATCCAAACATCACTGTCCCCCCTCCAGCCTGAATCAAAGCTATCTTGGAATGTGCCCTGTACGAAAACCCAGGAAACAACTGATATAACAGACCGAGATGAGTACCCCTCATTTAAACAATCTCTAAACAGCTTAGCTTAAATAGACTGCTAGATTTAATCTATCCCTAGCATTCTGACTGTTATTTGTCTTAGATATGTAATAAATCATTCAGGAGCTGTCGGGCACCGGGACTGAGAAAAAGAATCACAAATTTTTGCAAGGTTAAGTTAGTGAAGCCATATCCATACTAATGTTATATAATACTTTGTACTTGGCTACATTTATTATAGTTTGTCACTGTCTGTAGCTTAACTTTAACTGGTTGCTTATTATTCCTCTATCTGTATCTGATACTACTCTGAATGTTGACATATCAGACTCCATTAGTTCTTTAGCTCTCTGCTTGTAGACTTGCATTGAATACTCTACCTCTCTCACACTGCATCTAATTTGCTCCATTTCTCTACTTATCAACTGCAATCTTACAACTTCTGCAGTCCATGAATTTGTTTTGCTCCATAAAAGCTTCTCTGGCTCAAATGATGTTTACAGCATTATAGTCTTCATTTCCATCTATACTCTCCCTCCATAGCTAAGACCTTTGTGCATCTTTATTATAATACATGTTAAGAAGGTCTGCTACCATGAACCTCCTCACAAATATTATTACTTTCTTGGATACATTTTTCCTGAATGGGGACATCCATCCCAATCCAGGTCCACCTACCACTACCTCTCTCTAATACACACCTCACACCACACCTCTCCACTTCTCACACCACCCTCTCCTTCTCTCTAAATATTCAAAGCCTACTAAATAAAATCACAGAACTGCATTCCTGGATGGCTAACATTTCCCCCATATCTTAACTCTTCAGAAACCTAGTTAAAATTGCATATCTCAAACAGTGAAATCTTACCTCCAGGTTATAACATCTTTTGCTCTGACAGAATCAATAAGTGGGGTGGAGGTGTTGCCATCATCTACTCTAAACAACTTAATCTCTTCCCACTCTCCATTTCTATGTATAGCTTTGAGCCTACTGAAATTCTTATCGTAAACTGTCAACTAAACTCACACAAAAAATTTGTCATAGCCTCTATTTATATACCTCCTAGGAATAATATTCCTATCCTTGAGAATATTTTCTCATGGTTTGCTCAATATATACCATACAAAACCATTATCTTTGGTGATGTAAACATCGACTGAACTAAACCTTCAACTGCATCTCCTAATCTCAGAACCAATCCTTATGGCTTCCACCAGCTCATATCTTTCCCTACTCAGACTAATAAAAACTCCATTTCTGGATCCACCCAAGACTGGATCCTCACCTCAGATCCTAACCTTTATCATAACCCTGGGACACACTAACTCTTTAAGTGACCATTCCCTTACCTATATCCACAGATTCTCCTAACATCCACGTAAATACCACCTCTATAGAGAATTTTGCAAACTTACCCATTTCAATCCAGATATCTTTAACTCTAAATTGTCTAGCATAAAATGGTCCTTCCTTCATCACCTCCCTCTCAATGAGGCAGTAATACCTTTCAATAAGATAATTTTAGGCATACTTAATTCACTGGCACCTACCAGAAAAATCAGAATAAAAATTTAACTTTGCTCCTTGTTTCACAAAACATACCCACTCCATTATGCATAAAAGAGGCAGTGTTTGGAAAGCCTGTGTCAAAAACAAACCCCATCCCCTTCTTCCAGGATACAAACAGTTTAGAAACCTGTGTAAAATACTAGTCAACAATGACAAAAAAAATAAAAATTTCTGCTCCAGCCAATCTTGTCCACAAAAAATCCCCAAAAATTTCTGGACAACCATTAATAATCTTCTTCATCCTGGCAATCCTACCACTCCCAACCTCTTCACACATAGTACAGCTACTGAAACAGCTACTCTCCTAAACAAATATTTTATAGAAACAGCCAAAACTTTACTCAAAATATCAATACTTCCTCTACCCCTCCTTCATCCCCCAATATAACACCTTCTAACATCTTCTCATTCAAACCAGTTTCCATCACCTCCATCAAATCTCTCCTGACCAAACTCAAACCTTGCTCCCCCTCTGCTGATAAATTACCTTCCTACTGTCTTAAAACTACTGAAGAATCCATTGCCTACCCTGTCTCTATACTCACAAACCATCCATTACCAAAACCTGTGTCCGTGATACATGGAAATCCCTCTACACAATGGAAAATACTCTACCGACCCTTCTAACTATAGGCCTATAGCTATCCTGTCCCCTATCTCCAAAATTCTGGAAAAGTGTATTCATACCCAGTTACTCAAACACCTGCTTGGAAATAACCTGCTAACTTCCACCCAACATGGTTTTAGGCCCTATCACAGCACTTCCACTGCGCTACTTTCCTTCACCCAAACAGTAGCTAAGGCCCATGATAACGCCACGCTAATCTCCTGCTTATTCCTTGATCTCTCTAAGGCCTTTGATACTCTCACTCTAAACTTCTAGGTAAGCTCTCTGACCTCCATTTCTCTAGCTCTTCTGTAAACTGGTTTTCTAGTTACCTCTCCAGTAGGCAACAATCCATTCACTGGCAAACTGTCTATTCACTCTTCCTTCCAGTCAACACGGGTTCCTCAAGGATCTATCTTGGGGCCCCCACTTGTTCAATATTTTCACTAACAAACTACATTCTGCTTGTAACCTCTCAACACTACTACAATATGCTGATGATTCCACACTTATCACCACCGCCCATAACATTTCTGATCTCTTAGCACTCACTCAGGACACCTTCTCATCTGTCAAAACATGGCTCTCAGACAAGCAACTTGTACTAAATCCTAAAAAAAAAAACTCCTTTTCTTCTTTCCTAGAACACTGGCACAACACAAATCCTCCTTTACCATCATCTCTCTCAACAATACCATCGTTAAACCCAAGCCTCATACCAAACTACGTGCCACCATTATCAATGAACTAAAATTTGACATACACATCCAACAATGTATAAAAAAAAAACACCAGAAACTTGCTCTATTTTATAGAAATCAAAAATTCGTTACACCTTCCTCCAAACTCTCTCTAGCTCAGTCACCCCTCTTATCCTGTCTAGTGTATGCTGCCCCTATCCTTAATAATATTCAATCTACACTACGGTCCAAACTTGAACAAACATACAACAAAATAGCCAGATTTGCAACTAATCTCCCTTACAATTCCCAGCACTGTCTTGCCCTTAAGACACTTCAATAGCTTGAATTCTCTAACCAACTACTACTTCCTCGATTACATATCACATACTCTGTTCTGAATAATCCATCTTCCTGCCCCCTCTCTCTAACCTAGTATCTTACTACACCCCCCTCCGACACCTTCGCATGACTGTCAAACACCTCCTTGACATCTACAAACTTAAAAAGAACTTTGGAAAGTCCCTTTATAAGTACTTAGCAGCTCATGTCTGGAACACACTCCCCCTCAATATAAGAAACACTTTCCAAAAACACCTGTTTAAATGAGAACTAAAACACCATCTACAAAAGACTTGGTCCTGCCCATGTCAAGTGCCCACATGACAACTATTTTACTTACTTATCTTCAACTCTTTTTTGATATATCACCTCTTTTTTGTCTTTTTTTTTTCTCTGACATGTAATTTCATTTTTTTACCCTCCTGTAATAAAAACACAAAAGTCATTCTAATGCTATGTCTCTTAAGATTACTACTGACAGTAACTCTCATATATTGTATATATTTGTAATGGTATCTTCATTGTATTACAGAGTACTGTACTGTGAACTGTATCTTATATATTTATGTTATGTGCTTGTACATTTGACCACTATGTATTTATTTTATCTGTTGCAAGTAATCTCCATGGTATCCCCGAAGTCTCAAAATAACCCACTAAACAAGTATAGTGGGTCCAAAAACAAAACAGTGTAAGAAACTTCTCTTTGTGGAAGATTTTCAGTCCATATATCTCTAGTTAATCACTGTATATTAATCAGATCAGACTATAGTAGTAGAAGTAGCAAACTTAAACTCGTCTTAAGTCAAAACAAAACAAAACAAAAAATAATAATAATAAAAGTATATAATTGTACAGCATTACTACGTATTCTAAAGTAATCCAAGCAAGACAGGCAGGCAGTCTGTTTCCAGTCGAAAATCCTAACTTAAAAGATTTTCGACTGGAAACAGACTGCCTGCCTGCCTTGCTTGCATTACTTTTGAATACTTAGTAATGCTGTACAATTATATATTTTTTATTATTATTTTTTGTTTTGTTTTGTTTTGACTTAAGATGAGTTTAAGTTCAATACTTCTTCTACTATTGTGTGATCTGATTAATATACAGTGATTAACAAGAGATATATGGACTGAAAATCTTCCACACAGAGAAGTTTCTTACACTGTTTTGTTTTATCTTTTGCATAATTGTAAATTGTCTTGAGTTTCTCTCCTCGGGTCTCCACTGAAAATGGGTCCTTGGCTCATTTAGACTAACCCTGTTAACAAACGTGAAATAAATAAATAAATAAATATGCAATTATGTGTGGCTGTTTTCTCTTTCATCTCATATAGGGACCCAAGAAGATATCTTTACCCCATAAGCCAACATATAGTGATGCAGAAATAAGGTCATTATCCAGGCCTTGCATCACAATGGAGTTTTTCTATTAGGAAGACATACAGGTGACTAAACAAACTAAGAACCAGTATACCAATGAAATGATATTTTAGAAGGATACCAGACCACAGGATGTAAAATCCACCAATTTATTAAATAAGACAAACACAATTGTCAGCAAAAATTGTCAGTGGAAGATTGAAATGCTTTTGTCCCAAATACAGTACAAAATGGGACTTCCTCTGAGCAGTGTATTACCATCAGACCTGTAAATTTGAAGATTGTTACAATTTACTTGATCAACTATTTTTAATTGACAATTAAAAACCACCAATCAAAACCTTAAACAGTTTAAAAACCAGACACAGGACTATTAAAATAAACTAATGGTTAATGAATAATCTAAAAAAGCTCTCTGTCTTTAATCTATAAAGTCACATTGAAAGTATAACACATGACCCTTTTCCCCGTGCTTTTAAAACCACTAAGATATTAATGAATATGCAATTCTAATCAGAGAAAAATCAACGTGAACTTATCCATTCATTGTGTCATGTTCACATTTTGCCACCTTTTGTTTCAGGACAGGTATGAAGGATACACTATCATTAATACCTGGCAAATTGGATGCGTCTAAACTTAACTGCCAAACATGGTGTCTCTAACAATGGGAGGATATATGTATATCTCCCAAATATGCAACAACTTATAGAAGATTTAAGATTTTTGCTTGGAAGTGTTTGCATAGGCATTTTTATACCTCAAGTATACTCCAAAGAATGTTTCCTCAGGTAGATTGCAAATGTTGGAGGTGTGATGAGGAAGAAAGAGATAATTGGAATCATATTTTTTCATAGTGTAATACATTGCTATACTTGAAAAATTCCCTGAAGATTACTCTAACCAGAAATTTTGGGTAAGCAAATGGGTGCAACTATGGAAATAATTTTTTGAGCTGTGATATGGAATTGGAATTGCCTAGACATAGTAAGGCCTTGCTGAGTTTAACTCTAGTGGCTGCTAAAAATGCAATAATGAGTATAGTAACAGAGATGAAAGAACTGGAAGTGGTGTCTTTGGAAAAGGGTAGGAACAAATTACATAGAAACAATAGGAATTGTGGGAACAATACAAGCAGAATGATGTTTTGGAGTAGTGAGGTTTAAGGGAAGACAGGAATTTAATGAGATATGTAATGTTCGAATGACAATGACTTTATTGTAGATTATATGTGATGTATAATGTTTGCAACTGAAAATATATCAATATAGTTTGTTTTCACTTATATAAATATATGCTTGCCTATGCCATAAGTGATAATTTGATAAAGATGGTTCTTCTTCAAAAAATATATAACATATATACATCACATATAATCTACAATAAAGTCATTGTCATTCGAACATTCCATATCTCATTAAATTCCTACCTTTCCTTAAACCTCACTACTCCAAAACATTATTCTGCTTGTATTGTTCCCACAATTTCTATTGTTTCTATGTAATTTGTTCCTACCCTTTTCCAAAGAACTCACTTCCAGTTCTTTCATCTCTTTACTATACCCACTATTGCGTTTTTGGCAGCCACTAGAGTTAAACTCAGCAAGGCCTTTTTAGGTGGTGTTCCAAAGACCAAATTACTACCGTAACAGCTACAAACACATGCAATCTGAGGGTCATGCTGCTCAATGCTAGAAGTCTAAATCTCAAAATGCACTTGCTCGAAGCACTCCTTAAAATGGAGAACATCGACATAACAGAGCCTGGTTCAAGGCAGCAGAAAGCACCCCTGCACTACCAGGCTATAACTCATTCCACAGCTTTCGGCCCCAGAACTTGGACTGAAGCTCCAAAGGTGGTGGTGTTTCCATATTCATAAAGGATGTGCACACCTCCAGACTGGCAGCCCAACATAATGCATCTGAGATACTTCAGGTGCAGCTAACATTGGGTAGGACAGCAATTCAGGTTGTAGCCTGCTATAGGTCTCCAACCATGTCCCAAGACTCACACTCCATATTCCTAAGCACTCTGGAGAATATTAGAGTCCAACCTAACTCTCATACTGGGCGACTTCAACTACCCATCCATTAACTGGGAAAACTATTCATGTACCAATACACTTGCCCAATGCTTTCTGGAATTCATAAATTCCAGTGCCCTGGACCACCTCGTTCTTACCCCCACTAGAGGTAGCAATATCCTTGTCCTGGTCATTAATAACATGGGTGACCATTGCTCTACACCAATAGTCAACTCCTCCTTGGTTATATCCAATCACAAACTAATCACCTTGGAAATCCGCATCCCTCCCACCCCTCCCCACAAATGTAACCACCATGATAAACTTCTCCAAAGCTAACTTTGGGCTCCTAAAAACAGAGGTGGCTAACTTCATGGCACCCATGCAAATGGAAAATAGTTGCATGACTACCAAATTGTACATGAATGCACTGCACAAACATGTACACAAATGCATGAATCTCGTCATACCCAATAGAACCAAGACGCTCTCCTCAAAAAAAGAAGCAAATCTGGTGGCCCCCTGCCATAAACAAACTCTACAACAGGAGGAAACTGATGCGGAATAAGGTGAATTCCCTTATCAGCCACAACAAAAGGTTGAGATCCCTCATCAAATCCTCTAAAGCTATGAAAACAGAATTGCAGCAGATAGTAAAGACAACCACAAGGCCTTCTATAGTTAAGTAAAGAATCTCCATGGCAATACCCAGATTTGCTCTGAGCTACTGCACAATGGTAACTCTTATACCAAGCCAACAGATATTGCCAATATACTGGATGACAGATTCAGTGCCAGCTTTACCCCTCCCCCCAAAGGACCAATCAGAATACTAGTGGATTGCCAGGCACCCAGTATTACTGCTGCATAGGTTAACAGCACTGTCCAAGGCCAAGAATACAGCTTCTATGGGACCTGCCAATATCCCTAGCTGTATTCCACATGAATTACAGAGTGAACTGGCACCTCACCTATGTGTCCTGTTCAATCACAGCCTCACCACAGATTTTGTCTCTACTGAATGGCACACTGCTACAGTCATCCCTCTCCACAAAGGAGGAGTGACTACAGACTCCGGGAACTATCTCCCCATTAGCCTGACTAGTCTGATATGCAAAGCTATGGAATGTATCATCATGGACCTAATAAACAAGGATATAGGGATCTCCAAATACTGGATTGTACACAGTTTGTTTTTTTTGAAGGTTAGATCATGCCTGCTCAACTTGGTCGACTTCTTTGAGTCAGTCACCAGAGCTGTGGATGAAGGCAAGGTGGTTCATACAGCCTACCTTGATCTGGTGGATCTATATTATAATTGTGAAAGCTGTCTTTCATGAATACATGTTCATCGACACATAAACGTCGAAGAACGAGAACAGCGAAGTATCAAAAAAGCAAAATGGAGAACGCCGAATGCATTCCCGGAAGTAAGAGCACCATAAAGGTAAGGTAAACCTAACTGTACAAACCTTACCTAAACTTTTTCAAACATTTTTGCAGGGGGGGCAAGCCCCCCCTGCACCCCCCACACTCACCTACTTATATATACTAACTCTGAGACCGCACTACAGTGGGGAAAAGGATTCATTTCCTCATCCCCACGATCACCCTGCTGGTCAAGAAAATCCGTTCGGCATTCTCCATTTCACTCTTTTGGTACTTCACTGTTCTCGTTCTTCGACATATATGTGTCGATGAACATGTATTCATGAAAGACAGCTTTCACGATTCTGATATAGACCCGATCTGTCCAAGGCCTTTGATACCATTCCCCACTCAGGAATCATAGAAAAACTCACTAAGCTAGGCATCAACCCCTATATCACTAGATGGGTTGCAAACTGGCTCACAGATAGAACCCACAGTGTGAAAGTAGTTGACTTCAAGTTAGACTGTTGACCAGTCATGAGTGGAGTCCCACAGGGTTCGGTCCTGGGTCATCTCTTGTTTGGTATCTACTTCTCTGAAGTCCAAGCCAACATGAAGAGATTCTGGCTGACAAAGTTTCCAGATAATTGCAAGCTGGGAGCTATTATTAACTCTGCAAGTGATGTTGACATCCTACAGAAAGGCCTCAATGAGACCAATGACTGGTGTCCGAACCATGGCCTTAAGCTCAATACCAAAAAATGTGTCGTCATCCCCTTTGGAAAAAGCCAGTTCCCATGAATTGCCACATTGATGGTAGTCCACTGAACACAGAAAGCATCATAAGAGATCTAGGAACACAGGTTGACAGCAACCTCTCTTTTGATTACCACATTGCCACTGTGGTCAGAAAGTCCTTCTATGTGGCACATCTCATTACTAAGGGTTTTGCATCCAAAAAGAAAGAGGTCATTGTCTACCACTACTTGCCCCTCATTAGGCCAATCATCGAGTACAATGCCCCGTTTGGCATGTACCTCACTAGACATCTGCAACAATGGGAGAGGCTGCAAAAGTACCTCACAAAGAGGATCCTAGGCCTTAAACACTTGTCCTATATGGACAGACTCAAAAAACTCCAACTATTCTCTGTCTCATATCGTCTACTTAGAGGCAATCTCTGATTGACTTAAAAAGCCATGTCTGACCCAGCTCTGTTAGAAATGCTACATCTAAAGAAATCCCAATCCCTCCACACGACATGTTCCAGGGGCCTCAACCACATTACCACAATCAACAGAACATGCTGGAGGGACAAGTTCAGAACCCAGAGACTGCCCATGCTATGGAATAGACTTCCCATACATGTCAAGCAGAGCACCTCACTCACGCTCTTCAACAGAAATCTTGATGAGTGGATGGGAAATAGAAACTTCACCTTAGGGATCACTCCAGTGGCTCTACTCGACAGAGGCACTGGGAACTAAGGTCGGGTGGCATGATGCCAGGGTAATCCTATGGGCTAGGCTTGTAAAGGCTTCAGGGCCATTAGCCTAGTACACACCTATGAACACACACACACACATATATATATATATATATATATATATATATATATATATATATATATATATATATAATGCATTCTAGCTACAGACTGACATAATACTTCTAAAAAAATACAAACTCAGTGGAATCAAACCATGAAACCATGTACCTATTGAACTATAAGGGGACTCAACACTTCATTAAATCATTGAGCGACAAAGATTATACTTGCCTTAACTTAACTGATGAACACTGATGCTATGCTCAGGTGCATGACTGATAGCACAGTTGTACTGCATGCATAGGACTTTTCTCAGTGTTTGCCATATGATGAAAACTAACATTTCCCTATGGGTGCCGCTCAATAGAGACTCTGCTTGTGTCAGCCATCGTGCAATGAATGACCACAAAAATGACATTCTTAGTTTTGAATAACTTTTCAGTAGATGTCTTTTAAATAGCAACATGGTTATTTTAGTAGAAGAGCAATATAGAGGACAGTGACATAGATATTAGAGTATCTATGTGAAGGGATGGGGCAAATTCCAAGCATATTAAAACAAAAAGAGCAATAGCTAGGTATGCCACTGAAGGTGAGGAGTACATTTATGCACTGATGGAGTGGGAGTACCTCTGTGCACTGATGGTGTGGAAGTACATGTCTGCAATGAAGGTGTGGGTGTACATGTGTGCACTGATGGTGTTGAAGTACATGTCTGCAATGAAGGTGTAGGAGTACATGTGTGCACTGATGGTGTGGGAGACCTCTGTGCACTGATGGTGTGGAAGTACATGTCTGCAATGAAGGTGTGGGAGTACATGTGTGCACTGAAGGGGTGGGAGTACATATGTCCACTGAATGTGTGAGAGTACATGTGTGCATTGATGGTGTCGGAGCACATGTGTGCAAGATGTGGGAGTACATGCATGCACTGAAGGGGTGGGAGTACATGTGTGCACTGATGGTATATGAATACATGTGTGCAAGCATATATGTTTTGTTTTCCTTTACATATCCAAATATATGTTTACTTAGCATGGTTGCAGTTTTGCATTAAAACGTACTTTATATTCCACAGCATGTAAGTCCACATGGAATTTTCAGATTGCTGAGGTGAGCTTTGTGACACACATGTAGGTAAGAATATCATGGGTACTATCCACAGACTCGAGGGGTTAACATTTTAGCATCACATAATGATTGACTGTTAGAATACAAGTTGTTACAGTTTGAAGTCAGACTTGTGCATTGTCCATTAACCATACTTGTTATACAGCACTATTTCTGTAAACCAACTTTTTTCATTTTAGCACAAAAGTGATATTATTCAAAAGTTTAAAGAAGGCAGTGTCATACTGTACTCATTGCTTGTAGGTGAAATATGTCTGTAGAGGGGTATGTAATACAGGTTGGACTTGAACCCCTGCAAGCCAAAAATCAGTCTTCTGAAATGTGTATGTACACGTAACACCACAAATGAAATTATATCACAGCTGTTATTGAGAACTCATGAACTAATGACAGTATGAGTGTGCAAAAATGGAAACACAAATATGCAAAAAGTAATACATTAAAAAGGGGATGCAAAGCAATAAAAATGAGACCACTGGGCTATGTCAAGTCTTATAAATAAAAACAGAATATCATACTTTCTTGAAAGCATTTGGGAAACAAAAATTATTATAAAATGCTTGCAAATATAACAGCAAAACAAAACACTAAAATAATAGTATTCCATATGTGGATGCACACTTTGTATCCACTGAACTGTGATGATGTACCCACATCATTAACATGTTGAGCTGTTATATTGCACTGTAATCATGTACCCACATCATTAACATGTTGAGTTGTTATATTGCACTGTACTGGTGTACCCACATTGTTAACATGTGGAGCCATTATATTGCACTGTGATGGTGTACCCACAGTGCTAACATGTTAAGCTGTTATATTGTACTGTACTGGTGTACCCACATTGTTAACATGCGGAGCCATTATATTGCACTGTGATGGTGTACCCACAGCGTTAACATGTTGAGTTGTTATATTGTACTGTACTGGTGAACATGTGGAGCCATTATATTGCACTGTACTGGTGTACCCCACATTGTTAACATGTGGAGCCATTATATTGCACTGTAATCGTGTGCCCACATCATTAACATGTTGAGTTGTTATATTGCACTGTACTGGTGTACCCACATTGTTAACATGTTGAGCTGTTATATTTCACTGTATTGGTACACCCACATCGCTAACATGTGGATTTCACTGTGATGGTGTACCCACATTGTTAACATATTGAGCTGTTGCATTGCACTTTACTTGTGTACGTACATTGTTAACATGTGGAGCCATTATATTGCATTGTAATTGTGCACTCACATTAACATGTTGAGCTGTTATATTGCACTGCACTGGTGTACCCACATTAACATGTGGCACCATTATATTTCACTGTAATGGTGTACCTACATTGTTAACATGTTGAGTTGTTATATCACACTGCACTGGGGTACCCACATCATTAAAATGTGGAGCCATTATAATGCACTGTAATGACATGCTCACATCTTTAACATGTTGAGACATTAAGGAAGTTACATGGAAAGTAATCTGACTTCACTTTATTTTGTGCCCATTATGCTAAGTGATGCCCATCAATGCCATGCCTTTTTGCATCAGTGATGGCTAAGGCTTTACACATACAAAGGTATTTTCTGAGTTTTTGCTACAGGAAGAGAGATATCATTTCCTAAGAGACATCTATGATCAATGACAATGGTCTATGCCAACCATCGTGCTGCATTAGAACATGAACACACAATTATTTTTCCATGACTCCTTTAGGGAAATGTGTGTAATTGTCTTATTTAACATTTGGCTAATGGATAAAGCTTGCATCTGTAAATAACTGTGTGATGTGCATCATGAAGGGGTTTTACTTTCAAGGACATGTATCATTGTCTTTGTACTCCAGACTGTCATTTATACAGAGTCATTACTATTGCATGGCTAGCTTAGCCACTTTGGGAGTCATTGTGCACAGGACAATGCAGCACAAGTAACATTTTGAACTGAGAGGTTATTCATTGAAAATGTGCACACAGTTACACACTTTCAAAAAGTAGAATACCTTCTCAGAACTCAGACTCTGCATCAACTGTGCTGGAATGGACTCTTCGCCTCATTAACATGTTACACTAATTAACCACTTACTGAGAGCACAGTCAATTACACTTGAAATTATTTTTACTTATAAAATGGGAATTTATGTTGCAATGCATTATTTAGGCATGGGTGTGTCTTTATTATTTTTTGGAACAGACTAACGTGATACTAGGAAGATAGGTCAGATCTGAGAGTGAAAATCATGGTATGGAAAAAGTCTAATTTTGGATGGCATACACTTTATGTCTTACCTTTGTCCACTGAATGTGTTAAAGCATGGCAAACCTCCATTCCACTGTTTTCTACTGTAAATCCAGCTTCAGCTGGTTAGAGATATCATTCTCCTTATTAGGAATCCTCACCCAGGTCTGCAATGTTTCTATAGCCATCTCACGTACATTGTAGTTAAAATGTCCGCCATGTCATTCAAACTTTAGTCATATTTTCCAATGTGTAAAACTTAAATGTATTTGTAGCAGTTACCTGTGTGCTGCACCCATTCAAAGCATGGATTTTATTATCATGAATCATTAACACATCATTAAGCAGCCATTACTTATAATGAGGTACGGTTGAAAGGTTTTACCTTGCCAAAATCGATTGCCTGTTACCGTGCTGCTAAGGTGCGTGCACTGCATCATGTAGACCCTACCACAATGTATATCGTATTTGCTCATCTCACAAAATGAGTTGTTCGGAAAGTGTAATGATTTGAGTACTGATTAGCATATTCAATGGTGTAATGAGTTGGGGACTAATTAGCATACTCAGCGTGACCAGCGGGGTATATCTGCTCTTTATAACTACAACACAGGTTAGGGATCTTCCATCATACTTTAGTAAATTACACTTTTCCCCTTGTGCTGCAGGAAAAAAATGTTTTGACAATTGCTTCAGAATTAAAAATCATCTTTCTCCAGTAATTAAAAGTATATTTTGAATAATTGAACTGCATCTTTGTACAATGTTATTTACTTTCTTTTTCTGTCTACCTGCATTGCTCAACAATACTTCATAAAAAGTCATAAGAAATGTCTTTGATGGGTATTGTGTAACACACATATCTGCAGCTTTTTTTAGCTTGCCAGCAAAGCAGTTTAGAATTTTGTTTGTGGAGATGAACACCTATTGATACATGGCAGTGCAATGCTGGGTAAATGAAACATGTGTTGAATTGTTGTTAATGTGAGGTTAGCTTGTGTTCTATTTTATATCAGTGCTATGACTAAGAGGTTGTGGATCTGGTAAGTAGACATCTCTGCCCCTGTTAATTCTTTTTCTTTGAGAGGTGATTGGACACATGCATTTGGACATTCGAGACTGTTGGTTGTATTTTTTAATCTACAGTTATATTTGTGTTAGGCTCTAGTAAGCCATTTCATGAGGGTGTATTGGCATTTATTGCATAATTGCTACATTTTTTGTACCAGCAGAGAAGGAGCCCGGCATTTGATATCCCTTTTTTCTATAACAACAGGAATATACCTCTTAAGATGAAGGTTACAAAGAGAACATCCTCCAACAAGCCTCATTTGTTGGATGCTGACCATCAGGTGATAGAGCAGGCCCTCTGTTTCCATTGTGATAGTTCATTGTAGTGCAAGCTTCTGGCAAACCTTTCTATGACCATGTCTGGCATTAGGTGGTTATTGATATGAACAGTGTTGAACAGGAATGTAATTATGAAATGGTCTGACATATGGCCAGTGATATAGTACACAGGCCATCATTAGACTGGAGCCCATGGCATTTAAGGGGAGGACTCAGGCATTGCACCATCTACCCTAATACAACTATTACTGAAATTTTGGAGTTGCTGTCATCACTCAGGGGTGCTGACACCACCTCAGAATTTCACACTGAGGTGCTGGATTGTTGGTGCAGAGATTGGCAGATCCCACAAAATTTCAACTATTAATGCCCTACATATATTATTACACCTTTACTAAGTCACCCATTTGCAAATGTTAGTCACAGGAATGCTTACAATACCTATCTTACCTATTGTGTCTATGCAAATCTGGCATCAAGGAGTACCAGGCACCTGTACAAGGTATGGCCATATTTACATGTAGTAGTTAACTGAAATTATAACACTTACATGCATAGCTGTAGCACTTTGACATACTTACACCAGGTATTATTTTTTTTTTGGTGTATTCACAGGTGAAGCATGGTGTAGCACCAACACTGTGGATCTAACTCAGTACGATGTTGGGGTATCATTAGCACCATGATGATAAGGATAAGCAGACACAGTCTGGGGCTGCAGGGAGTATGACACACACTGTCTGTCTGCCTAGGCATATGCATGACACAGAACCTTCTGAGAGTGGACAGGTTGATGGGTACACTGTTGATTAGTGTAGTATGGTGACTCCCAGGTGCATAAATGTCCAAATCTTCCCCTAGCAATCATGTGAAAGAGGTACAACATGGGGGGATCAGTATAGCTACTAACAGGAGGTACAGTTACTCCTTTCCCCTTAGGTTGGTGTGTCAGTAGCTGTTATCTAACATATGTGCAGGGCCAGATTACAATCATTTGATTTTTAACACAAAATATCAACTGACAAAATGTGGAAAACTCAAAGTATTGAAAATCGACAATTGCTTTTTGCCCACTGTTGTTTAATCTTGCAGTTGGTATATAGAATTGGCAGGGGTGTGGGTGTGCAGGAGTGGCTTGTCCCCCTGCATTAACTGGGTGTTAACATTTTGATTTTTTTACATTTTGTCATTTAATATTTTTGCCATAAATCACATGAATGCATTCCAAGCAGGGCCATCATGGAGGTATAGGTGAGTTCCACCATGGTCTCAAAAGAGATTGTGAGACTACTGCATGTTGTACATGCGGATGTACAGAACTGCATGAACCATGTGTTTGACTCCTTGGACCATGCAGTGTCTGTTCTGGGTCATCTGTTCTGGGAGCGACAACATCCACAAACCAGACATCTTATACATCATCAGATGTTAGCCGATTTGTCCAGACTAGATCCTACTCCAGCAGTGGTATCACTTCCACTGCTACATCAGATGTGGATGTGTCTACACCCAGGAGAGGATATCTACATGGTTGTGACCTTGGACATGGTCATGCTGACACCTCATCTAGCAGACACAGTGCACATTCAATCACACAATGACTTCTAGCCAAGGTCATGGAACAGTCAGTGCAACTTCTGTGAGAGGCAGTCCTTATGGGTGGGGGCTGCACTGCAAACTTGGTCCTCTACCATACATGACTCAAACCTGTCTAGTATGCCAGAGTGTACTGCTGACACAAATGCTGAGGCTGTGTCCCTGCAGACTGACAGACAAACTCACACTACCCATGCAAATACACATACTTAATTTACTATGGACTTCCACATATTAGGCACATACTCCATACATGGACACAATGGCCTTAAGTACACACAAACATTCTGCAACACATCAGCTCTTACACTCACTTCCCTGTGAAAGAAATGCAAGTCTATAACTTCCCCATGCAGATTACAATAACTGTAGCCTACCTGTTCCACAATCTATGAATTGGGCTGCTTATGCCTGATGCACAGAATGGCCAGGAGGTCCATGGGTAGGCAAATTCTGGTTTTCATGTGACTACATCATCATTGTCGCTGTCTGTTTAATCTGCTTAAATATCATAGCAGTTGTATAGGAAAAAGTGCTCGTCTAAATGTGCAAATGATAAGCGTTCCCTGGCCCTTATAAATCTGTCTGACTCAGCCTGCCTATGTCTGATGCACAGAGTCTCCAGGCAGTGCATAAGTAGGCACAGCTTGGGTTGCCTGTATATATAACTGTTACTGTCTGCATGTGCTGGGATCATATATAAATGATGTAGCCCAGTTTTCTTGTGTATGTATCATCATTTTCAGTGTGTGTTTAATCTGCTTAGGTATTGTAGCTGTTGTGCCGAAAAGGTTGCTCATCCACCTGTGCAAATGATGCTTAGGGAACCTGGGCCTTGGGATGTCATTTTCTGATGCCCAGTGTAGTCAGGCAATGCATGGGCAAATACAGTCTATGTTTCAGTGCATCACTGCTACTGTCTATATCTGCTGTGCACTTATATAACTTATGCAATAAGTGCATGTGCAGTTTGTTGCCTCTTAGCTAGTGCTGTGGCATACCATGCTCTCTTCCATCTGACATGATCACCCCCTGATGGTGTTTCCTGCTGCTGGCTATTTGTCTGACTCCTTGCCTGTCATAGTTGCCTATGGTACTGGGAACTGTGGCCCCTGCACTGGACCACCATACTGTAACTGTTTTATAAGTATAGTATGTAACACAGCACACACAGTTAGTATTTTGGCACAGATGGTATTGTTATACTACAAGGCACCACCATGTGTATCTAGGCAGCAGTACCTTGACTTGAGTAGCCCAAACACATGCTGCATGATGTTTCTAGTTTGTGAATGGGCACGATTGTAACTTTGCCCTTTGGGGTTCAGTGGATTATTCAATGGTGTATTGAGGCAAGATTCTAGAGTATGTCCAGCATCCCTCCACTGGATGCCCATGTGGAAAGTCATCACTTGCACACCTTTGGTACAAGTCACAGATGTGCCATATCTGTGAATTGTAAATTACCTGGGTGGCCTGCACACACATTGCAGATGCTACCTTGTGCATTCCAGACCACTTGGCAGTTGATAGCACGTTACTTATTGCAGTTAACGTTCGCCTTCCCAGTTCACCAATGTAGGTGCAGTCTATGTTCCTTAGTATGTAAAGGGGAAATAGGCTATAGAACAGAAGCCTCATATTGAACTAACTTTCTCCTCTGGAACATGTAGAAACTACATATGTTTCCCCACATGCTGAAGAATGGCAATGTGGAACTGCTGGGGTATTCTGGAGGCAGAAGCCTGTGAAACCCTCAATGTATCCCCAGTAGGTTTCTATAATAATAATGTCAGTAAAGCTACAAATACTGTTTTATCTACTGGGATGGATTCTCCGTGATTTCCATAGGGCTGCACATGAGGGTGTCTCATACCCACTATTTATTGTATGGTGTCCCTGTCCTTCTGTAGTGGTCTAGTATGTCAATTTCATGGAAGCCTTGAAATGTTCAGCAGGATCAGAAGGTCCTACTCCTTTGGGGTGATGTCTGCCACCATCATCATCATCATTATCATTGTCATCTTTGTCATCATCAGCTGTTATAAGACTCTCTTGTAAACACAAGTTAATAATGGCTGCAGCAACCCCTAACATATCTTAAAGTATTCATACGGCTGAATTAATTGGTAACTCAGGCACAGCATTATTGTGCATTATTTATACATTTCTGAATTGATCCACCATGTTTTACTTCATAGGCATACACTATGACTCATTGTATGCTTATTAGCATGCATGTATGCAAAGCCCACATTTCAAGCTGGCCACATCATGTTATAGTGTTTTCTGAATTGCACACACCCTGCTCATTGTTCCTCATCACAGAAGCATGCTTAACACAATGTGGTAGGTGATCTGGAATCCTGACCTTTATTTTATTTATTTGCTAACCAGAAAGTCCCACTTGACTCAAGTGTCTTTTTCAGAAATGACCTGGGAGCACTGTCTGCTTAAGTGAGTTGGTCAGTGTCACACTGCAGGCAAACAGGGATTAAAAGAATCTAATTCTAGATTACAGGAAGCAGCTCATTAACAGGCCTTTGCGTTACTGGTCTGCACTGCCACGCCAGCTAATGGTAGGGGAATAGTATTCATAGTGTAACACAACAAGACAGGCCATTGTCTTAATGGTCTGTACTGCCATGCCAGATAATGGTAGGGGCATAGTATTCATAGTGTAACAAAACAAGATAGGCCATTGCCTTAATGGTCTGCACTGCCAGGCCAGCTAATGGTAGGGCATAGTATTCATAGTGTAAAACAACAAGAAAGGCCATTGCCTTAATGGTCTGCACTGCCAGGCCAGCTAATGGTAGGGGCATAGTATTCATAGTTTAACAGATGAAGACAGGCCATTGCCTTAATGGTCTGCACTGCCAGGCCAGCTAATGGTAGGGGCATAGTATTCATAGTGTAACACAACAAGACAGGCCATTGCCTTAATGGTCTGCACTGCCAGGCCAGCTAATGGTAGGGACATAGCATTCATAGTGAAACACAACAAGACAGGCCATTGCCTTAATGGTTTGCAAAGCCAGGTCAGCTAATGGTAGGGGCATAGTATTCATAGTGTAACACAACAAAACAGGCCATTGCCTTAATGGTCTGCACTGCCAGGCCAGCTAATGGAAAGGGCATAGTATTCATAATGTAACACAACAAAACAGGTCATTGCCTTAATGATCTGCACTGCCAGGCCAGCTAATGGTAGGGGCATAGTATCCATAGTTTAACCCAACAAGACAGGCCCTTGCCTTAATGGTCTGCACTGCCAGGCCAGTTAATGATAGGGACATAGTATTCATAGTGAAACACACGTGGGTTTACAGAGTGGTCCTAGCAACAGGGAACTCAGAAAAGCGACTACCTCCTGGATTTAAGTATCTCTGCTTTTTTTTCACTTGAAATAGCTTCTGTAGCTTACCTTGAACTAGCCTGAACTGTTTTTAGCTGATTGCTGCATTATTTTAAAATCTGCACTTAAAGTTACATTTTAGTCGAATTTGATCGAAAGTTTGCTTGTTTGTTTGTTTAATTTAACTGTGGAGGCTGCCCACTAAAGTGTGCTAGCCTGTGTAACTAATTTATCACTGTTTCTGCATTTTCTGTGTGTTTCTACCAAAAAAACAAAAATAATCCTTGTTTTCCCGCCTTCCTCGACTAGTTTATACCAGTTTACAGGCATTGCTGTATTCTGGGCTGTGGTGTAGTTCCTGTGTTGTCCATTACCTTACTTGGATAGAAGGAAGTTTCTTTGTCACCAGTGGGAGTGGGGAGCCTTGAGCAGCCTACCTGTCCTTGGGGGAAGTGACCTCAGCACAAGAAGCTGTAGTAATTGGTTGTTTGGGACCATTTCCAGCTCTTTTGTAGTTCATTGTTTAAAATCCGCCTCTGGGCATTTTTTTCTGGCTATACTGCTCACACAAGCTCCACGTGGGTTTACAGAGTGTTCCTAGCAACAGGGAACTCAGAAAAGAGACTACCTTCTGGATTTAAGTATATCTGCTTTTTTTCACTTGAAATAGCTTCTGTAGCTTACCTTGAACTAGCCTGAACTGTTTTTTAGCTGATTGCTG